>NC_084829.1:60364625-60666147 GCF_033115175.1 Lepus europaeus | reverse complement strand
TTATGTGTTATCTTTCTCCTGATTTCCTTCCCCTTATGGGATGATAAAATGAGAGTTGCATGGACAGGCTCACCCATGCAAGGGGGTGACACTAAAGGAGGGAAACCTCCAAATATGAATCTGGACCTTACGGAGGAAGGAGATGACCTCTTACCTTTTTTTTTTTTTTAACGGTATATTTTATTTATTTGAAAGGCAGAGTAACAGAGAGGCAGAGGCAGAGAGAGAGAGAGAGAGAGAGAGAGAGAGAGAGAGGTCTTCCATCTGCCGGTTTACTCCCCCGATGGTCACAAGGGCCGGAGCTGCACCGATCTGAAGCCAGGAGCCAGGAACTTCTTCTAGGTCCCCCACGTGGGTGTAGGGGCCCAAGGATTTGGGCCATCTTCTGTTGCTTTCCCAGGTCATAGCAGAGAGCTGGATTGGAAGTGGAGCAGCTGAGACTTAAACTAGCACCCATGTGGGATGCCGGCACTGCAGGTGATGGCCTTACCTGCTATGCCACAATGTCGGCCCCAACCTCTTATAAGAAATGGAGAGATGCCTATGCTCCCCAGTGTAAATAAATTCTCACTGGGAAGAGAAAGTTTTATCTTTTAGAATATATCTCCAGGCAAAGATGAAATTAGTGTCCTAGAATGGTTCCATGGCTTTGGGCTGCATCTTTTCCTAGAAATATAAACACAGAGGGAAGTCTTTTATTATCTGTTTGATAATCTTTTTCTTTAACTTAGGTCCTACCAAAATGTTTTTCCAGAAAGCCCTATGTGTGCAGAAATGTTAAAATTTTACTTTCTGTCACCTGCCACAAGAGTTTTGAAATCTATGGCGTATGAGATGGTCTTCAAAAAGTTCTTGAAAAACTATGTACTATGAAAAATTTCCACATATTTTGCACCAAAACAAACTTACCTTTTAGTTTTATTTTTCCATGAAATTTTAGAACAAGATTGAATGTCAGAGTTACAGAGATGAGAGAGAGACACACAGAAAGGGATAAGTTGCATCCACTGATTCATTCCCCAGATGGCTTCCCACAGCCAGGGCCAGGCCAGGCCAAAGCCAGGAGCCTGGAGCTTCACCCAGATTTTCCACATGGGTGGCAGAGGCACAAACAGTTGACCATATTCTTCTGCTTTTCCTAGGCCATTAGCAAGGAGCTGAATAGGCAGGAGAACAGCCAGAACAAAAACTGGTGCCCATATTTGATGCCAGGATTGCAGGAGGTGGCTTTATCACTATGCCGCAACACAGGCCCCTTCCATGAACTTTTTGAAATACCCTTGTTTAAATGTTAGGCATCAGGGTCTTCTGAGTGATGAGAAGCCACAAAAATTACCTGATAATTTTTGAAATTTATTCCTATTTGAGAGTTCATTAATAAACATATTTGCTTTCTCTCTACCACGTGTTCTCTGTTTTGTAATGAAATTCAAAACATTTAGAAGTTTGCTGTGGAATCCAAGATAATTTGCAATTAAAATAATCAATATAATGTCATGTTTATGAACTTAAATCCAAACATTTTACATAAATGAAATGGCAATATTTTAAGAAGGATACTTAATATTTATATTTTACAGAATAATTAAGACTCATGGGAGTTCAATAACTTGGAAATTCATTGAACTACTGAGTGGTAAAAGTAGGACTCCATGTTTGTGTGACCTGAAAACTCACTCTCTTAACTGATTCCATTGGGAGCAGGGTCTCTTTTTTCAAAGGGAAATTCAGAGGAGTCCTTCACTCCTTCTGCTGGTAGATGTCTGTCAGCTTCTGGGAAATTGAAAGAAAACGACTTTTCTCCCCTGCATGGCCCCGATCAGCGCTCGGGCTTTGGTTTCGTACCATGAACCTGATCAGGTACATTGGCCAAGGTTTGCTCTTGGAGGGCTGAGTTTGGAATCAGAAAACCCGACTTCGCTGTCTAGTTCTACCACTGAATAATTGTGTGACCCAAGACAAGGTGGCTGTTCTCTCCGAACTTCTGATTATTCATCTGTGAAATGGGGATTAAAATGCCTGTATGGCCTTACTCACAGGGCTATTTGTGAAGATCAAATAGTATAATGTAGATGATGGCACTTTGTAGACTGAGAAGCTTTCCAGAAGAATAAGATATTAGTATTATTTACTCACTAGCAGTCATGTATTTTGCAACACTGAGTTGAGGGAAATTAAAAAATGGGTGAGATGTGATCACTCCGTTTGTTTTTTAAACTACCCCATATTATAAATCACACATGGTAGACAATCCTATGAACCTGTCAAATAGGCAAACTCCTGCTTTTCCTTTCACCCAACCTTAACTTTGTCCAGGATGGCATGTGCCTGACTGCAGAAGATGAGTCTTAATTTGTCCAAGTTCATGTGGCTCTCCTGCCCCCTGCTTTTCCAGCCTCCATTGTGGTTAAAGATCTACCTGTGTCAGTTTGAATCTTGGCAGGAAACAGAATTTCACTCACAAGGTCAACTCAAAGGACTGAATCATTTATGGCAGTGTGGGCACGGTTAAAGGGGTCATTGAAGCACCTGAAGACCAACCGCACTTACAGGCTGTCGCCACCCTAGTCCCTGAAAAGACAAGAGATGGAGTGTTGTTACTAGAACCCAGAGAGAGCTCGAAGCATGGATCAGGATGTCCAGTGGGAGCAGAAGTGCTGTGGGGAGATAGCCCCTGCCAGGGCTGCAGTGCTGGGGTGGGACAATGGGGAGGAGCAAGGAAGAAATGCCCTGATCTTTTTCTCATCTTTCAATCTTTGTTCATATCTCTCATCTGCCCAACTTGACCAGAATCCAGAAAGGCTCACAAGGACTTCATCCTGATCAAGTAGGAGGTAGGAAAGTGTCTGTCATTGGCATTTCCGGGAAGGGTTGCCTTTCCTGATGAAGGGAGTCAGTAGATGGCAGTTCCAATAGTGTGCCTTTCTTTCTTCCATTTACTCCATGAATAAGGGCATGATGGCCAGAAGGCAACAACTGTTTTGCAATGATGAGGCAGCAGTCATGAAGTTGAAGGATGACATGCTAAGGGTCTCAGCGCAGAATGATTGGAGAACCCTGGACCATGGCGGCCTTGCGGCTACTCGTGTAGTCACGGTCGTCTTGCTGCTTTGTTTTGTAAGTGCCTTTTGAATCTCTGCACTTTTGTCTGGTTCAATTCCTATATAACATAACATATTCCTTTCACAGATATTTACACTTGATCTGAGGAGATATAATAAAACTTGTCCAATTAAAAAACAGTTCAAGTAGTAAGGAAAAAGTATTCTCATGACCTAGAAAGTAGAAATATGACCATCTGCATTTATTTAGTCCTCAATTTAAGAAAAATGTGAGATTTGCAATTAAATGCCATATCTTTAGTGCTTTGGTCATATTTTACTCATTTGTAATATCTGGGTAGTCATTATTTTCAACTGGACTGCAGGCTGTATTGCTGGAACCATGTCGATCTTGCTGACTGCTTAATTCCTGAGGGCTTATAGTGCCTATCAAGTGGTTGATTTAAATAAAAAATGTCCAGAACAACTAAGTTGGAAAACTGCCCTTTGCTGAGGTTAAGACTTTGTTAATTTTCTTAATGAAAAATTGTCTCAGTCACAGCTTTTCAGATAAAGTTTTATCTTATAACAGCTGGAACAACATAGATTTTGATTTCTCTACAAGCTCTGCATATTTAGGGACATTCCCTTGAATGTGAGTCAATGAATGGAAGCAGAAATTTGCAGAGCATTCTGGGTCACAAGACTGTATATCTAGAAGATGTCATGTAGGCTGTGATAGAATGCCCTGCTCATTTAAAAGAATTCACCTTTATTCAGTCATCTGTCCGGTTCTGTAGACAAATACCTCATTTCCTAACCTCAAACTAAAAGTAGATTTACTTAATTAAGGAGGAGGATATGGACTGAGACACAAGCATAATTTTATTGGGGAAGAAGGAGGGTGGCTGGGATCTGCCATATTTTGCAAACATCTTATTTTTATAGATGAGGTGTTATTAATAGTAATGTGGTTAAAATATAAATACGTAGAATAATGTTATTCACAGCATGAAGCTAATAACAAAATTAGCTGTTTTGTTTTTAATAACTTGACGTACTTCTGTTACAAAAACAGTATAATCTAGATGCTATTACTTACATTCTGTCATATGGCTTCAGTTGCAAATTAAGTTATAATTATAATGCTAGCATTTACTTTGCTATCCAGTTGAAGATGGGGTTATATAGACAGCTAGGTGCCTGTTACTAGCTTATTTTTACACCAGTAACTTGAAGAAAATGAATCTAGTGTTGGTTATGATTTTGGTTGAACTTGTTTGTTTAAATTGTACCTACCCATTGTAGCATAGATTGATTTTGGATGTGAGTTGAATTACTACGGAGCCAGAGTACTTTTTAATATTTTGGTAATTTGATTATGATAACAGTTCTCTGTAATCTGGTCACAGGAAGACAATGTCCCTTTTCATAATCCATTTTACCAAGCTACCCACAGGAGAAAAACACATTTGTAATAATTTCGTAACTTAAAAACCTCTGAACTGCTAAGGATTACAGAGTGTAAAATTGAATAGAACTGCTTTGACTGGTCAATTTCTAAGAACTGTTTTCAAGCTCCACATGTTTGTTTTCCAAACATTTCAAATTAGCACATTAAAAAAATCAAGAATCTGTGATGATACACTTTATATTGTGAAGACAGATCAGGAATAACTTATTTTCCTCTCAGAAGCAAAACAATGGCCATGATATTTATTATTTTGAGGAAAAAAAGGAAAAGAAGTGACTAGGAGGAAAAGGGAAGGGCTGTACATTCCCAGGTATCAGCAATTTTCTTTGATTATGTGAGATTCTCATCTAAATTACACAGACATTAGCTCAATGTCCAAAATTATTAAGGATGGAAAGACAGTATAAAGCGATTTCATGAGTGCTTCTATGCTGTAGCCATTCAGAATGTCAAGGTAATGATTTGTTCCTGATTTACATTTAATGAGGGAGAATTTAAAATCAATGCCTTTATGTAGTCCAGGCTTACCTGGGATACATTCCCAGAGCATGCATAAAAGGCAAGCACTTTGTGTGTCTCTGAAGGCAGTGGAGGGTGGGAGGAGGTTGTGGGCTGAATTGTTCTATTATCAATTTTACACCATCTCTTGATGGCTATAATTGCTTTTATGGGGTTTAGTTACTCCCAGTTGGCTCAGCTTAAATTTCATCTATATCAGAATTACAAAATTCAGAGGGGGAGAACCAAATCCCTATGGATCATAAAATTGGATGCTGGATAGTTAATCTGTTTCATGAAATACAATGCAAAAGAAGCAATTTGTTGCATTTTGGAAAAATAAAGTAACATCATAATTAATGAACTGAAGGCATGGTCACCTTTTGTCCAAGTATTTCCTTATTATGTGTGTTTTTTTTTTTTTTTTAATCTTTTGACAGGTAGAGTTATAGACAATGAGAGAGAGAGACAGCAAGAAAGGTCTTCCTTCCGTTGATTCACTCCCCAAATGGTCGCTACGGCCAGTGTGCTGCGCCGATCCGAAG
This sequence comes from Lepus europaeus, assembly GCF_033115175.1. Taxonomy (NCBI): domain Eukaryota; kingdom Metazoa; phylum Chordata; class Mammalia; order Lagomorpha; family Leporidae; genus Lepus; species Lepus europaeus. Next base: position 60,660,589 of record NC_084829.1, on the reverse strand, counting down.
CCAGGAGCCAGGTGCTTCCTCCTGGTCTCCCACGTGGGTACAGGGCCTAAGCACTTGGGCCATCCTCCACTGCCCTCCTGGGCCACAGCAGAGAGCTGGACTGGAAGAGGAGCAGCCAGGACTAGAACCCGGTGCCCACATGGGATGCCAGCGCCACAGGCGGAGGATTAACCAAGTGAGCCACAGTGCCGCCCCTTCCTTATTATGTTAACTTGATAAGAATTGTGGTCCTTTTTTCTTATATTTAAAAATAGTTTTAAAAAATCTGGAGTAATTATGTTACAGGATGATGACGGCGGTCTCTGTTCTTGTCTCATGTCGAAGAAGAATTTCTATGTGGACAGGGACAGTGAGCAAAGTGAGATTTATTGAAATTAGGAAATCTCCCGTTGCAGTAGTCAGGAGCGGAGCTGTAAGGGAGGAGTTGCCCAGGAAGCCTGGGAGTGCTGGCTTTTTATGCACAGAAGTGGTTACCTAGATTTAACCAATCAGGGGGAGGAGCAGAGTAAAGGCTACTCAGAGGATAAAGATAGCAACCAGAGAGCTGGGAAAAATACCAATGAGAGGCAGGAATAAAACTCGAGGGCTGGAACTTATAATCCTGTCTAGCCTATTCTTTTCATAAAACTAAGTGTGTTAAAGGAAGCCTCTGGGAAGAAGCAAGCAGTTTGTCCACTCTTAAAGGAACTCTGCCCCTTTTCTCATTCCAATAGGGATCTGACCTAAACTACATATTAGCCAATCTGACTCCTTATAATTATAAAAGCTGCTGTAAGAAATTATACAAAGAAATCATGTATACTGATTACCTAGTTTCTCCCAATGATAACATTTTGCAAAACAGTAGTGCAACCTTGCAACAAAGATATTGACATTAATATAGGAAAGGCACAGAACAAGAGGATTCCTCTTACTGCCTTTTATAACCACACCCATGTGCATTCTTCCCCTACCCTTCCTTAAGTTCTGACAATTACTAGTCTGTTCTCCACACCTCTAATTTTTCATTTAAGAAATGTTGTATGAGTAGAATTTATATGTAAACTTTTTAAAAAGAGAGAGAGAGAGAGAGAGAGAGAGACAGAGAGAAAGGTCTTCCATCCAATGGTTCACCCCCTAAATGGCTGCAACGGCCAGTGCTGTGCCAATCTGAAGCCAGGAGCCAGGTGCTTCTTCCTGGTCTCCCATGCGGCTGCAGGGGCCCAAGCACCTGGGCCATCCTCCACTCCTTTCCCGGGCCACAGAAGAGAGCTGGACTGGAAGAGTAGCAACCGGGACTAGAACCCGGCTCCCATATGGGATGCTGGCGCTGCAGGAGGAAGATTAACCTAGTGTGCCAAGGCATTGGCCCCTGTATGTAAACTTTTGGGATTGGCTTCTTTTCACTTGGAATTAATATTTGGTGATTTATCCAAGTTGTGACATATATCAAAAGTTTACCTTTTTTTTTTTTAAAGTAATAATCATTCTATTCTAGTTTAATAAAGAGAGAACACCTGACAGTCTAGGTTGGCATCTTGGGAAAGAACAGAGAGCCCACTCTGTGTTCAGACAGAATTTTTTATGGATATGGGTATAGGGCTTGTGTTTCTCTCCCCCTCCCCCCACCCTCTTCTGGGATATTGTTGGGTGGGGAGTTTTAGAATCTGGGGCCTCTGAATTTCTTCCCAGAACTTCATAGTGTGCAGAAGATTCACCTAAGCTGCCCCTGAGAGAGGGTTGGGACCCATCTACCAAGGTCATCAAACAAAAGCAATACTTTAGATATATAATTGCTATCAAGTTTGCCTCTACATTTTTTCCCCCATTAAACCAATCACAAAAATTCCCATTTTCTTCAAAAATATTCTCATTCTCTTTGGTTGTTCTCACACACAAAAGCTGATATCTACCCATCTATGTTAACATCTTCCCCCATCCCCCAAGAGAAGTAACCCATAATCTTAGGGGGATAGCATGGATGAAGGTACATTTTCTGTATTTTCTTGGAGTTAGTATATGGGTGTAGAGCTGGTTATGGGTTTTCTTCTCTTACTGTCTGCCTTATGGTGTTTAAGGGTGGCATTGGGAAAGAATGTCCTGAACTTTTCAGAGGGCTGGTCATGCCATCTAATAGAACAGGTGAGAAGTGCTAGCTCACAAGCCTCTGTTAGAGATGAAATGAATGACTGTATTAAAGACACATGGTATAAAGACAGGAAAGAAAGGTGTGGGAGCTATAGGGCCAAGGAGAGAAAACAAGCAGTATTTCCATGACCCAGTGTTGGGCCAGAAATTCCAATGCTATTCAGCCTGTCCTGGAGTTGTCTGGCCCCATCCAACAAATGTTGAATACAAATTTGTCCCTGTCCAGTTTGATTGACCTAGAAAAAATTTAGGAGCCTCACATAGACACTCCATTGGGGAATCAGTTAGTATGTCTAACTGTCTGCTTGTTTTGAAAGTCTGGGTTTCACAACCCTATTGTGGGAGTTCCAGGGAGCCTTTTGCCAGGAAAAGGCTGTGTTTTATTCTCTTTCCCAAGGGAGAGGGCATGTCTGTCTTTGTCTTGAAAGCCTGATACAGGGGATTTGCTATTTCCCTATATCCAAGGCCAGAATTGTATAGTGAGTAAAGCCACTGCCTGTGACATTGACATCCCATATGGGCATTGGTTCATATACTGGCTGCTCTACTTTCAATCAGGCTCTTTGCTAGTGGCCTGAGAAGGGCAATGGAGAATGGCCCAAGTGCTTGGGCCCCTGTCACCCAACTGGGGAGACCTGGGTGAAACTCTTGGCTTATTGGCTTCAGCCTGGCCCAGCCCTGGCCATTGCAGCCATCTGGGGGAGTGAAGCAGTGTGTGGAAAATCTCTCTTTCTCTTGCTCTCTGTGATTTTGAGTTTGACTTTCTTTCTTTTCTTTTTTTTTGTTTTTAAGAGAGAGAGAGAGAGAGAGAGAGAGAGAGAATCTTTAATATGCTGGTTCACTCCCCAAATGGCCACAGTGGCTGGGGCTGGATCAGGCTGAAGCCAGGGGCCAGGAACTTCTTCCAGTTCTCCCACGTGGGTGCAGGGGCCCAAGAACTGGGACCATCATCTGCTGCTTTCTCAGGCACATTAGCAGGGAGCTGGATCAGAAGTGGAGCAGCTGGGACTCAAATTGGTGCCCATATGGGATACTGACTCTGTAGGCAGCAGCTTAACCTTCTATGCCTCAATGCTGGCCCCTCTGACTTTCAAATAAATAAATAAACCTTTAAAAAAGATGCCAGATCTGTCTTAAGGTTGTAGGAGTAGGAATCTGCTACATGGCCTGTATCCTCTCTGGTGCCTGTCTCTGTTTTCCAGAGAGTAGATGAGCCCTAAATAGTTTACTTCCTGACAGACCAGTTGTGCTTTGTCTTTGGTTACCTGGTAGCCACATTCTGTTAGGAAGTTAAGGGTACCAGTCAAATACCCAAAATTGGAGTGTCAGATGGCAGCACATGCCAGCATCTATTCATCCCCTTTAGGAAATTGGTCCTTTAGGGCCTCCACTGGTAGGTGTAGGCTGTCTATAAGTCCTTGTGGCAGCTTTCAGAGACTGCGATGGTGGAAGGTCCCAGCCGAGGGCATTGGATTTGAATCAGTCCCAGTGCAGGTTCAAGTTCCCCTGCCCACCCTTTCAGACTTCTCGATAAAGTACTTTGACCTCAAAAAAAAAAAAAAAAAAAAAAAAAAAAAAAAAAAAAAAGGTTCTTATGGCAGTACTCTCCACTTTAGCTGTTGCTTTATATCCTGTTTGATAACCCATTTAAAGGCAAATGAGAACTGTGACAGGAAGATTTTTAGGAGACAGAGGGAAAGAGATAGATAGAGATAGAGATAGATAGATAGATAGATAGATAGATAATCTTTCATCCACTGGCTCCCTCCCCAAATGCCCATAACAGCCAGGACTAGGCTAGACTGAAGCCAGGAACCCAATACTCAATATGTGTCTCCTATGTGGGTGGCAGGACCCTAGTACTTGAGCCATTGCTTGCTGCCTCCCAGAGGATACATTGGCATGAATCAGAATCACAGGAACTGGACCTTGAACTAGGTACTCTAATATGAAATACAGTCATCTCATGAGGCAGCTTAACCACTGTACCACATACTTACCTCAATGTCCCTGTATTTTTTTTTTTTTGGATATTTTCTTTGCTCTGAAGTATAGTTTAACTGCTGATTTAAGTTTAGCCACTCCTACCTTTTAAAAATTGATTTCTTACATGACATACATATTTTTAATTTTAATCATTTTACTTTCAAATTGTCTGTTCTTGACGATGAGATATAATGGGTCATCTTTTCTTAATCCTTTCTGCAAATCTCTTTTAATTGGAATATTTAGACAATTTACACATTTTTTTTTAAAGATTTATTTATTTGAAAGGCAGAGAGTTACAGAGGGGCAGAGGCAGTGAGAGAGAGAGAGAGAGAGAGATCAATCCTCCATCCGCTGGTTCACTCTCTAGTGGCCACAATGGCTGGAGCTGTGCTGATCCAAAGCCAGGAGACAGGAGTTTCTTCCCCGCCTCCCACATGGGTGCAAGGGCCCAAGGACTTGGGCTATCTTCCACTGCTTCTCCAGGCCATAACAGAGAGGTGGCTCAGAAGTGGAGCAGCTAGGTCTACCACTTACACTTAATATAATTATTGCTATGTTAATCCTTAAGTCTTATTTTATTTTTTGTTTTCTGTTTGTGCTCTTTTCCCCTATATTTTACTTTTCTCTGTCTTCCTGGATATTAAACAATTTTTAACTTTATTTTGATGGTTCTGTAGTATTTTTGATTGTATCTCTGTCAATACATAGATCCTTGAACAGAAAGTAATGGGTTTAATACACATTACTTACCACAATCTACTGAGATAATTTTTCTGCCAGTTTTAGTGAAGTATAGAAGCCTTGCTATCCTTTATGACTCTTCACTCTATATTTAGAACTACATCAGTATTTGTTTGCTTCAATCTCCAAATGCAATTTAGAAATTCTGTTATGTTGACTCAATATTTTTTTCTTTCTTCCTGATATTTCAAGAATATTTATTTATTGCTTTCTTTCTCTTTAAAGAAGTTTGTGTAATCATTCTTTCAGGGTAAGTCTGATGACATCAGATTCTCTCCATTTTCATTTATCTGAGAAGGTCTTGATTTACCACTGAAAAATTTTTAACGAGAGGGAGAGAGAGAAAGAGAGATAAATATTGAGATTTCCTACTCACTGCTTTTCCCCAAATGTCTGCGATGGCCAGGGTCGAAGCCTGGAGCCAGGAACATTATCCAGATCTATTCTATGGGTGCCAGGAACCCAGTTACTTGAACCAACACTGCTACCTTCCAGGATCTACATCACCAGGAAGCTAGATTCAGGAGCCAGAGCTCAGAATCAAACTCAAACACTCACATGGGATGTAGTTTATTAACTGCCTAGGTTAATGCTTGTTTCCAATCTTAAAAAGTACATTCACTGTGAGCCAGCACTGTGGTGTAGTGGGTAAAGCTGCTGCTTGCAGTGCCAGCCTCTCATATGGGCACTGGTTCGGGTCCTGCCTGCTCCACTTCCTATCCAGCTCTCTGCTATGGCCTCAGAAAGCAATAGAAGGTGGCCCACTTCCTCAAATGGTGCAAACAAACAGCTGGAGCTGGGCTGATCTGATGCCAGGAGCCAGGAGTTCTGGATCTCCCACATGGGTGCAGGGGCCCAAACACTTGATCTATCTTCTACTGCTTTCCCAGGCCATAAGCAGAGACCTGGATTGCAAGAGGAGCAGCTGAGACATGAACTGGTGCCCATATAGGATGCCAGTGCCGTGGGTGGAGGCTTATCCTACTATGCCACAGCTCAGGCCCCGATGAGTGATTTTTATTAATGTGATTTTGAATATTACAATATGAGACTCAGGATCTTACTTGAACCTTCTGTTTTAACTGGTTTTCCACGATAACACTTCAAGAGGGAAATGTCACCTTGTTATTACCAGGTGAGGGTGTGAGTTCTGGCTCCCAGCTGGGTTTTCAGTGATATTTCCATCACTAGAAAGAATATTAGTGCCTACTAGAGGTCAGTTTAGATGGAAAGAGTTACGTTTCTAGATATCAGAGCACCTGATCAAAGCAATAAGGCAAAATGAGAGTAAGAGTCATACCTTTAATTATTTAGTATGATAGTACATGAAACAGTTGAACTGGAGATAGTCTTGGCTACCCTCATATTCCATGGGAAGGAGTACAACTGAGGGTCCTGTGGGACAGCACTAATGAGGCAGAGTCTCACTGAGCAGGGATCCCTGACCAAAAGGCTGCTGCAGTTCTGTGAACCCAGGAGCTTAGGGGAGGGAAGGGGAGAGGGTTAGTAATGGGAAAGTCCTGAACACTGAGTCACAGTGTTGAAAAGTGTTTTCAAGGTTGATTGGTTAGGAGATCTCAGAGATGTGAGATCTAGGCATGCTGATGTGCATAACAGCATGGCTGGCTAGAGACCAAGTCCTTGAATCTAACTCCGTTCAGATTCTGAAGTGCGCTAGTTGTGCCGTGAGTCTGGTGTGGCTACAGCATTTTTCCCCATAAGGCTTGGCAGAAAAAGCCTTGTAATTGCCAATGGTAAGATTTTGGCTATAACCCATGCTACTCAGGGGTTTATTATTGTTTCTCAGTTGGCTTCAGCTGATACCATGGTAGGAGTGGCCTCACTATATCTAAGTGACAGCAAAAGTCCTGACTCTGCACAAGGCCTCCTCTGTTCTACCCCATTGGAGAAAGGAAGAGAACTTCATCACTGCTGGCTGGGAGTTCAGACTCCAGTGACACCAGGCTTCTTTGCTGGCGAGGTTGGAACTGGAGCACAGCTTCTTCTGTGGGGTTTGGCCCCAGCAGAGCCACAGTTGTTTGGAAGGTTTATTTGGCTCCCTTTTTCCTGGACTGCTGGCTAGAAGGAGCCTGTTTTGTTGGGCCTTTTCCATCCATGTTTGCTTGTGTTTCTCAGCTGCTGGTTTCTTCCATTCTATGTCCGGAAGATAAGACAAAAAGAAAGCTCAGTTTTCACTGCTGTGTTTCTTGAATCTTGAGGTTCTAGTCAGTTCGCCACCTCCTTTTTGCCTTCCAGAGTTTTCTTATATATGACGTTCAGTTTTTAGTTCTAGTTGGTTCAAGGAATAGAAATAAGTGTCTATTATTTCAGAAACGAAAGTCCTCATTATTGTACATTTTTCCATTTTAAATTTATGCCATAAAATATTGAAAACTAAAAGGAAAGTTTTATGGCAGAGACACAACTTCTGTATATCACTAATATTGTTTTTTAGAAACAAACACTTGAATCATTTGTTTTCAATCGCTTTGGGGTTAATCTCCATCGAGTCAACTAATATATTTGTTTTGATAGTTTTTAATTTATCACCTCTAAACATCATGTTATGGTATGAAATAATTTAATTTGCTTACACTGTGTCTTCCTTGTTTCATCAAATGTCTTTAATCCCAGGTTCCCCCACAGATCAGCTAGGCAGCTTCAGATTATCATACTTTGACTGTATCTACCATGGTGAGTGTTAATACTCCCTGTTTTCCACCATTTTTCTCCTTCCTCCATCAAATAATCTCTGACACTTACCCATGTAATTTATCCTCTTTCCTGCCACACTTTTTTTTTTTGGACAGGCAGAGTTAGTGAGAGAGAGACAGAGAGAAAAGTCTTCCTTTTCTGTTGTTTCACCCTCAAAATGGCCGCTACGGCCGGTGTGCTGCGGCTGGAGTGCTGCTCCGATCTGAAGCCAGGAGCCAGGTTCTTCCTCCTGGTCTCCCATGCAGGTGCAGGGCCCAAGCACTTGGGCCATCCTGGGCCACAGCAGAGAGCTGGACTGGAAGAGGTGCTGCAGGCAGAGCATTAGCCTAGTGAGCTGTGGCGCCGGCCTCCTGCCACACTTTTACATAGTTTTACTTTAAAATAATCTTGGTGTATGCAGTTTATATATTACCACTTTATATCTGTTAAACTGTAATTAGTCAGTGTCCAGATGGAAGATGGAAATCACACCTGCTATTTTAACAGAGAGAATCTAAAAAATAATACCTAAATATAAAGTTGTTAATCAGATAACTGATTAAGAAGTGTAAAAAGTGAGTGCCAGTCATCAAGAACGTACCTACTTTAGGAATCAGCTAGCATCATGAAGAATGAAAGAATAAAGAAAGGGGACATGAGTTATTTAATTGTAGTAATTTGAAGGAGGGGTTCACAAAGATGAAACCCAGATTCCAAGGTAGGGGTGTTGTTGGCCTGGTGCTGCAGCCATGGAAACAGTTGCTGGGCTGTGGCAGAGAAGCATCGGTGGGGTGATGCATCCAGGAACAGGAAGCAGATGCGAAGAAGCAAGTCTCTCCTTCCTCTCCAGGTTTAGCATCACAAAGTAGTTTATAGAAGGATGGTTTGGAATTTACTTAAATAGCTTAATTATTAATAGCTTAGTAACTTAATAACTAGCACCAATTGTCATTTGGTAATTCCTTTCATGTTTCATACATGATTTTGGTAAGTTTGGATACACACACACACACACACACAGTCCCTTGGGATTCCAGCACCCTTAGATATGAAAATGGATGCTCTAATCCTCTATATAAAATGGCATAGTATTTGCATCTAACATATGTACATTCTCTTGTAAACTTTAAATTATTTCTAGATTATTCATTATACTTAATACAATGTAAATACTATGTAAATAGTTGTTACAATGTATTGCTTAGAGAATAATGATGAGAAAAAGTCTGTACATGTTCAGTATTACACATTTTGTTGAATAGTGTTGATCTGGGGTTAGTTGAATCTGCAGATGTGTAATTCATGGATATAGAGGGCCAATTCCTCTCCCTCTCTCTCGCTCTCTCTCTCTTTCTCTTTCTGTACACCCATACCTACACACATACACATAAAGGAAATACATATATTTATGTACTTTAATGGTAGCCACCAAATATTGTGGGTATGAAATACTTGAATGATTCTTTATGAACACATTCATTTATTTGAAACCATACAATGCTAATCTGATAATTTTAAATTTCATATGTTGCTAGTAGCTCACTAATGAGTGGATTTGGAAGTCTAAAACAGGACTGAGTGACTTGAGAGATTATCAGACACAGAATATTGAAGACACATATTCCTTACTTCTCATTGTGGCTCTCAACACCATTTACAGGTTTCCTTGGGCCGTTGACCACCTCTACCCTAGGGAATGCCAAATACTTTTAATAAAAACATGTATTCCAGTGTTAGCAGAAGATCCTCTGTCTTAGGACATCTGAGACAGTAGACATGAATCACGTTGCCTTTAAGTAAGTTTTTTTTCTGAAGATTAGGCAAGGAGTCAATCCTTAGCTAAGTTTCTCTCCCTCTCTCTCTCTCTCTCTCTCTCTCTCTCTCTCTCTCTGTATTTCTTTTGCAAATGGAAGAGGAAGATGACATTTAAGACAGAGATGATCTTGGTTTATGAGCTTTCTTCTCTCTTCAATTGTCAGGAAAACAGAGACCAAAGACAGTTTGTTTCATTTTGGATGTTTTGTTTTATCCACTTAACATATGAATTCATCCTAATCCATGTATTTTCCATGTATTTAATAAGTTATATGAAAGAATCATAAATACCTCCTTGAATGTAGAGTTCACAAAGCACTATTCATCTAACATCTATGGCAGTATGAAATAAAAATGTACAAAGTAAAATTAATTTACAATTTGGCACTTCATGAGGTAGCAGGGCATCATGTGTTAGGATAACTCTTTTAACTTCTGGATACTGGGAGTTTCTCTAGCTATCTTAAGAAGTGAATATTTTATTGTATTGTTTTAAAAACAGTTTATATTTTAAAAATCTATTAGAAGGACAGAAAGAGTGAGAAAGAGAAAGCACTAGATTGATTTTCCATCTGTGGTTCACTACCTAACCCATAAATGTATACAGCAGTCAGAGCTGGCCCAGACCTAAGCCAGGAGCCAGTAACTCCATACAGGTCTCCCACATGGATGGCAGAGGACCCAAGCACTTGAGCTGTCATCTGCTGCTTCCCAGGATGTGTTAACAGGAATTCAGATGATCAAAATCAGAGGTGTTGGACCTGGAAGAGGTACTCCAATATGGAATGTGGGTGGCCCAATTGTGGATTAACTCACTGTGCTACAATGAATGCCCCAATATTTTTCTTTATTTAAAATTTTTCTCATTTATGAATATCAGACTTAGAAGACAGAGAACAAGAAAGGAAACAGGCAAACCAAAGAAAAGAAGAAGAAATTAGAAATCTAAAAAATATTGTCGGGAATCTACAGGATACTCTTAAAAAACCCAACATTCGGGTTCTAGGAGTTCCTGAAGGCATGGAGAGGGAGAAAGGATTAGAAGGCATTTTTAGTGAGATACTAGCAGAAAATTTCCCAGGTTTGGAGAAGGACAGAGGCATCTTAGTACAGGAAGCTTATAGAACCCCTAATAAACATGACCAAAAGAGATCCTCACCACGACATATTGTAATCAAACTCACCACAGTGAAACATAAAGAAAAGATCCTAAAATGTGCAAGAAAGAAACGTCAGATTACTCTTAGAGGATCTCCAATTAGACTCACAGCAGACTTCTCATCAGAAACCCTACAAGCTAGAAGGGAATGGCGAGACATAGCCCAGGTACTAAGAGAAAAACTGCCAGCCCAGAATACTATATCCTGCAAAAGTCTCATTTGTGAATGAAGGTGAAATTAAGACTTTTCATAGCAAACAGAAACTGAAAGAATTTGTTGCCACTCATCCTTCCCTGCAAAAGATGCTTAAAGATGTGTTACACACAGAAACACAGAAACATGGTCACCAATATGAAAGAAGGTAAAGGAAGGAAACGTCACAGCCAAAGATCACAGGAAGCTCAATTTCTCTTTGACATAGAATTAAACTCTGATGCTCTGTTAAAGCAATGTGTTAATCTATTATGTTCTCTTGATGTCTGTTAAATTCTAATTGTTCAAAAACAGCTGAATTTTTATTTAGAGCTATGGGTTATTTAAATATGTGCTTATTTTCAAAGATTTGAATAATCACCTTGTAACAATGATCAGATTTGGTCTATGTTATGTCATGATTTTAAGGAATCTTATTTCAACCAGATATTTTGGATTTTGAGCCTTCTTGGCATTCTTGACAGGCATTCAAAAAATCAAAGTTTCAAACAATCTGAACTCTAAAATTTCCAGTAAATCCTGGACTTTGGTTTTTCCAGTTTGGGCCCAACTGAAAAAATCGAAGGACCTATGTCTCTCATCTTATAGAGACACCAACTAATCAGGCTATTTGGATTATATTAGAAGTACTGTCAAGATGTGATGTGGTACCAAACTTTAAGTTTCTATAATGGAAAATGCTATTAATACAAATATTTAAGAATTAAAAAGTCTAATGATCTTGTGTTACTAGACATGATAGTTATCTTAATGAGAAAGCCCCAGAGGCCTAAAGGGTTAAATACTTGTAAAATCCTACAGGTGCTTTCAAAAATACTGTGAAGTAAGCAAGTGCCTCTTGTTGGTTGATGAGTTTATAATTTTAAATATGGCGACTTAAAGTCTTTTGTCATCCACAGTTATATATGATTTGCTGCTCTTAAAACTAAAGCGTTGTTGGTTCTGTGTTTAGCTGTCCTCCTACAGGTTCCTATGGACTTTTTCCAGCCACTTCTATTGTATTCAGTACTTTGGGATGGCTCTGTAAACAGATGAAGCCAATAATGTATTAACAGTACCAACTGAGAGAAAGTATGGTTAACTGAGGTTACTAAAAACAAAAAGCAATTCAAATCAATTGGCAATCGACAAAAAGAGTTAAAGATTTTAAAAGCTATTTTTAAAATTGCTATATTGGTCTATTATGCTATGTTATATGTGTGTACATATTGTATGTCCACATGGGGAAATTTTATTAAGAGTTTTATTTTAAATGGCTTATAGATAAGATTGTCCATAAATTTAAGCTGCTAAAATCAATCAAAGATACATTTTAATTTGTGTGACCTGAATCTGTGTATCATATGTTTTAGACTTGTTGGTAGAAAGAAACTAAAAACATTTTAGATGGTTGTGCTTAAGTTTACTGGCTAAACAAACTACACCATGTTAGATATTTAAGAGGTGTTTTCAAATACATGATTCTTAAAATTTATAGAAGGCATTGGACCTTCTGGTAAATGTTTTCTTAAGTTGTTATCTAATGGTTGAAACGGTTTGCTAAGTATTCATGTAATATTGCTATTGTCAGCAAGCGATCTAGGACTTGCTCCCTCATTTCTCTATTCTAAGCCCAACTTGTTCTTTCATTTCTCTATTCTCTTCAAGGTAGGAAACTAATTCTATTATGAAGGAATCTGTAGGACGCACAATTTAATCTTTAGACCTTATAAAAGAGATGGCTAACATTTTTTTGTAATAGCATAGCCAAAATAAGAACTTAAATGATAATCTCATAGCTAGATTCACTTCGCCATCAGCGAAGTATACAGTAAGTAGAAAAAACCTCCCTTTCAGACCAAAGGGAAAGAAAGTTTTAAAGTGAGAATATAATTTTCCTCATGGGCATTGTCTACCTTAGAAAAACTACTAGAGAACATGCCTGTGACTATAGACTTGTAGTTCAGGCCACCAAAGATTAGAGATGGGACACGGGCACTCCCTTGACTTGCATCCTCTGGTCTGCTTTAACACAAACCAGGAGGAAAAGAAAGCTAGGCATCAGAAGCAATGGGTGGCAGGCCTATTAATGGCTGATCTGTACAGTGATCTGCCCTCAAGGAGACCCAACAGGCCAGTCCACTGCAGTGGCTTTCAATGTGGTAAGCCTGGGCTTCAGCAGAAGTCAGCTTGTGAAGAGCCCTGGCAGATCTGCCAGCCAAGAGTTGGATCACTGGAAATGGACCTGCCCTGGAGTCGAAGGATGCCCAGGTCAGAGCCACAGATCTTATTGGCTCTAAGCTGAAAAGCCCTTCACTCAGCCCAACTTCCAAAGGGACCACTGCAGCTGAGGGGATGGTCAAGTAGGGTCAGCAACATTGCAGGCAGAACTGTAAATTTCTTGTTAGAGATGCCCCCTGCCTTTACCTGGCCAGCTCTCCTCCCAGGCCAGCCAAGTAATGAAAGTCAACAGAGTGCCTTCCCCTAGGAGGTTCACACCTCCCTTAGGATATACCCCATGTGAAGAGATAGATAGGTCTGGGCCTCTGAATTTACAAGGCCTAAAGCCCACCAGATTATTATCAAGCCCCTTCTATCAGGTTCTATTTGCCTCTCAATCAGAAAACTTAATTGTAGCTTAGACAGCACCTTTCTTAGCTCCTCTAATAATGACTCTGTCCTTTGTTCTAGACCCTGTCTAGTGCACTTGGGCCTCATTCCTTCGTAATCATAACCTCTACTCTACCACCAATGGCTCTACTCCCAACCTGTGTGTACTGATGGTCCTCTTCCCCACTTAATGCTGTATAATTGTTCAAACCTGGTAAATGCCACTCTTAGGATCATTGGTTACTATCCTCACTCTGTCTTTTATGACCTTGTCTAAATATGATCAGAGTCGGCAAACTTGGAAGGCTTCCATAACCTTGGCAACTCATGACGACAGCCTAGGGTGGTTACTAGCACCATAAACTAGAGTGTCAATTTGTTGGGTCAACAACAGGAGCCACTGTGCACTTGCTCCTCATGTGGGATCTCTGTCCTTAATGTACTGTACATTTTGATTTAATGCTATAACTAGTACTCAAACAGTATGTTTCACTTTGTGTTTCTATGTGGGTGCAAACTGTTGAAATCTTTATACTAAATTGATCTTCTGTATATAAAGAGAATTGAAAATGAATCTTGATGTGAATGGAAGGGGAGAGAGAGTGGGAGAGGGGAGGGTTGCGGGTGGGAGGGAAGTTATGGGAGGGGGAAGCCATTGTAATCCATAAGCTGTACACTGGAAATTTATATTTATTAAATAAAAGTTAAAAAAAAAGAAAAAAATTTTTTCTCATTTAATGTTTAAAGAAATGTTACTAGGATATAATTAACATATAAGGAACTTGCACATATGTTGTATATACAATTGTATGAGTTTTGGACATGTGCAAACACTCATGATACCACAGTCAAGGTAAAGTTCAGCATCTTCCAAAGATTCTTGTCCTCCTCCTACCTCTTTTTTTTTTTTTTTAAGAGCACTTAAGAAATCTGACCTCTTAACAATTTTGAAGTGCACACTTTTATAGACATTATGGTGTTTAGCACATCTCTGGAATTTACTGATCTAACATAACTGACACTTGAAATCCACTGAAGAACAACTTTGCAAGGAAATGGTAGTGTTTTAAAAATTCATATGACGACAGAAAGATCAAGGATTTCATACTAGTTTTTGAAGTAATATAGTACCGTTTTTGAAAGATTTATTTATTTATTTGAAAGACAGAGTTACACAGTGAGAGAAGGAGAGGCAGAGAGAGAAAGAGAGAGAGAGGGGGAGAGAAAGTCTTCTATTTACTGGTTCACTCTCCACATGGTTGCAATGGCCAGAGTTGAGCCGATCCAAAGCCAGGAACCAGAAGCTTCCTTCAGGTATCCCATGCGGATACAGAGGCCCAAGGACTTGGGCCATCTTCCACTGATAGCAGAGAGCTGGATTAGAAGCGGAGTTGCTGGTACTTGAACCGGCACACATATGGGATGCCAGCATTGCAGGTGGCGGCTTTATCCGCTGTGCCACAGCACAGCCCACAGTACCTGACATTTTTAAGCATCTCATGTGCATCAGGTCCTGTTCTATTTTTTCTAGTCATTAACTCATTTAACTCACCTGAAACAAAAAATCAAGACCTCCTGTATTGAAGCCAAGATTTATGACTTGCCCACAGTCCTGAAGCAGTACATGGTAGAAGCAGCACAGTGTTTGGAATTCCAAACCCTTCTGTTCTCAACTACCCCCATTATAGTAATTACAATGTTTTAATAAAACCCACTAAGACCAGTGAATTCCTCTTGCCTCTAATATTCAAGATAATTGTGGTCATTAAGTTTGTTATAAATGAGTTATGTGAACACACCGTCAACATTAAAGGTAAATCAAAGCTGTATTCTTCAGTTTCAGGTTACTATCTTTTCCTATTAAAGCTATATCCTCACAGATACTAAATATGATAGTAATGTAGAAATAATTTTATGACATTTTACCTTTATTTAGAGTAATTCACATTATTTGCATAAAGTAGAATCATGTCACAAGTATTATGTAATATATTCTGTAGGTAGAAAATGACATTTTAGTTTTGAATAAGATGATTTGAGATTCCTGCTGAGAAGGTTGCCTAAGGTCACAGATCTACTCAGAGCTAGAAATATAGCAAAGGAATCTCTATTTCTATCCCAGTGTTCTGCTTAGCTAAAACAGGGCTCACATTATTCATAAAGCAATGTCATCAGTTACAAATCTGGTTTCACAAGATAGGAGTAGAAATGAGATGTTAGGAGAAACAATCAATCATGTAATAAGTGTCAAATAATCATTCTTTGCAAGCTAATTTCATATCATCTATCCATTTCTGAGAAGAAAGGTTTTATAGACTTAGAAAAACAATATAACCATTGATGATTTTCAAATACCATGAACAAGAGAAAGAAAGTGCATTTAGAGTTCCTTTTGTAAAGGTTCAAGGATGTCACATAGCATTCGATGCCACATAATTATATTATTATTAATTATACAGATCTTCATGATGAAGAGTAACCTCATGAAGTGATGTATCGGGTTGCTTTGCATTTGATTAATCAAGGTTGTTTTAACTGTTTTAGAATTTTTATGACAGTTTACTGGGATTACAATGCTATTTTAATTTTTTCATTCCATTGACTTACATTAGTAAATGAATTTGTCATCAGTTTCTTCCTCCTAACTTGCCCTCATTGCAGTTTCTGAAAAAAAAAAAAAAATCCTGGAAAATCATTTGTTTTAGTTTTTCTCTTTGCCTTTAGTGTTAGGTTCTACAAAAACTCATTTTATACTTACTTGTTTTATTTGCTTACTTTACCTGTGGTTTTATATAAAATATTTTAGAGTGTTTAATTGCTTAATGTCCATTTGATAATACCTGTGCATCTTAGCATAGTATTCAACACCCCATAATGTCTCTTTAAAAGTTCATTTTATTACTGTAGAATTATTAATAGTGTAAACCTTGCAGAAAACTGTTGATCACAACCTGTGTCCTCAAGGGCAGCTCTTGGAGTTGAGCAATGAGGGAGATGGGCATTTAGGAAGGAGATGAGAAAAAGCCAAGGCAATATCCTAGTGAAACTGATCTTTGATGATTTTACCCATTTTACCAATCACTTGTTATCTGCTTTACTTGATATCTATCTTGAACCACAAAATGAAAAAGTAACTGTGTGAATATTAACTTGTACAATAACTCTTGGTGCCTGGGAAAACTCCAAGTCATGAACATAGATTTTGACCAAGAAAACTCTGCAGATCTTTGGGACAATCAATATTATTCTTTGGAGAGCTGGCAAAAATTCCTAGGCAGTTTTAGGAAGAAGTCCCTGAAATCACTCTGGAGTTCTGAAGCCACTTCAGAAATGGACTATGTACTTTAGAGTTGCATGTCTGAGAAATAATCAGGGTAACTCCAGGCACACTCCAAGTTTAATACTGATTCAGTTAGTGGCCCAGTCTATGCTCCTAACTCTTCCTAGGACATAGGTTGCACTGATATTTCTAGTGCAGATTTATTCCAAACTTCATTGGCTGTGACTTACAAAAGAACTGGTTTTGCTCCAAGGAAGTGATGTGTTTGGAACCTGAGGTAACAACCATTTACTAGCATTTGGGATAGTGCTAAGATTTCCTATGAGTTCTTTGTACTACTTAATTCCAAAAATATTTAACACCACCACAAGTGCCCAGTACTATGCTAAATATTTGGTGAAAATATGTATCATAAGATTCTTGTCCTTGAATGGTTTAACAACTCTAGGGGAATAGGTTGTTTTATTATTATTATTTTAAATTTTATTGATTTATTTGTTTATTTTTATTTGAAAAGCAGAGAGAAAGAAGGAGTGATATGGGGGGAGGGAGGAGAGAGACAGAGAGAGATCTTCTGAGTGCTGATTCACTCCCCAAATGCCCACAGCAGCTGGGGCAGGCCTGGGCCAGGCAGAAACTAGGAGCCTGAATCTCCCTCAGGGTTTCCTATGTGAGTGGCAGGGGCCCAAGTACTTACATCATTACCCACTACCTCTCAGAGTATGCTGTTTTTATTTTTGAAATTTATTTATTTTAGAGGCAGAAAGATGTGGTGGGGGAGAGAGAGAGAAGGAGAGAAAGTGAGAGAGTGAGCGAGGAAGAGCACTTTTCTATCTGTTGTTTCACTCCCTAATTACCCCTGACATTTGGGGCTGGGACAGGCCAAAGCCAAGAGCTGGGAACACAGTCCAGTTCTCCCATGTTAGGTGGGAGGAACCCAATTATTTGTGTCATTACTGCTGCTTCCCAGGGTCTGCATTAGCAGGAAGTCGGAACCAGGAACCAGAACTGGAAATTGAATCCAGGTATTCTTATGTTGGGCACAGACATGTTAGCCACTAGGCTAAACCAGAAATGGTTTTTTATTTAGGAACCTTTTAATTAATGAATACAAATTTCATAAGTACAACTTTAAGAACATATTGATTTTTCCCACCATGCATGCTTTCCCACCTTTACTCATACCCCCCACTTCCTCCTCCCTCTCCTATTCCCAGTCCCATTCTCCATTAAGATTAATTTCCAATAACTTTATACACAGAAGACCAGCTATATACTAAGTAAAGATTTCAACAATTTGCACACACACACACACAATATTAAAAAACTGAGAACAAGGTTTACAGTTAATTCTCCTAGTACAACTCATTGAGGACAGAGGTCCTACATGGGAAGTAAGTTCACGGTGACTCCTGTTGTTAATTTAATAATTAACACTCTTATATATCACATCAGTGATCATCCAAGGCTCTTGACCTGAGCTGCCAAGGCTATGGAAGCATTTTGAGTCCACAGTCTCCGTCACTATTTACACAAGGCCATAAGCAAAGTGGAAGTTCTCTCATTCCTTCAGAGAAAAGTACATCCTTCTTTGATGCCCCATTCTTTCCACTGGGGTCTCACTCACAGAGATCCTTCATGTAGGATATTTTTTGGCCATGATGTCTTGGCTTACCATGCCTGAAATGCTCTCATGGGCTTTTCAGCCAGATCCAGATGGCTTAAGGGCTGATTCTGATATCAGAGTGCTATTTAGAGCAACTGTCATTCTATGAGTTTGCTGTGTGAACTGCTTCCTGTGTTGGAACATTCTCTCCTTTTTAATCCTATCTGTTGTTATTACCAGACACTTGATCATATTTATATGATCCATTTAACACTTAATCCTATCTATATGATCAATTTAACATTTAATATGATCCCTTTAACACTTAACATGGCGTTATTGGGATTTTGAGTCCCATGGCAAGTTTTTAGCTGTATGCTTAGAAGAAAGACCGTAGGAATGTATGTGAACTTTACAGCTTTACAGTTACAAACCTCCTCCTCTCTCTCTTAGGAATGGGTTTTAAACTGTGTTAATTGTACTTTATGAATCCAAGGGGACATTCCAGAGCCATAATAGGGGTTGGTACCATTTTAGCATTGCACTTGCCATACAGTAAATGCCCAATATATGTTTACCTTGTGGGCTTATAGTTAACTAAATAACATTCTATTTATTTGCTTTAAATACTTGATATATATTTAGATACTGACCTTCTAAGTAAGATTTGTTTGAATAAAGGTGTCTGTTGCTAAATAAAATTTGAAAAACAGTGGGCCGGTGTGGTGGCTCACTTGGTTAATTCTCTGCCTGCGGTGCCGGCATCCCATATAGGCTCCAGGTTCTAGTCCTGGTTGCTCCTCTTCCAGTCCAGCTCTCCGCTGTGGCTCAGGAAGGCAGTGGAGGATGGCCCAGGTGCTTGGGCCCCTGCACCTGCATGGGAGACCAGGAGGAAGCAGTTGGCTCCTGGCTTTGGATCGGCGCAGTTTCCGACCGTAGTGGCCGTTTGGGGGGGTGAACCAATGGAAGGAAGACCTTTTTCTCTCTCTCTCTCTCACTGTCTATAACTACCTGTCAAAAAACAACAACAACAACAACAAAAACAAACAAAAAAGGAAAACAAGTGATTTCAGGCATCATTTCTTTCAGCATCTTACTAAAGTCATATAAACCACTCAATTTTATAATATTATAAAGTCCTATTTTTGATGAAATGACTGTCTATAAAAATCAAAACATTTTGACAAATGTGTATTCTTTACTGAGTTAGAAATGGCCCAATTATAGATAATAGGAGGAAAGAATTTCATCCACCATTATGAGTCTTTATATGTGTCAAGCCTATCCCTATCTTTATGGAAATTATAAAAGTGAACATTTATTGAGTGCCAGGCAGTATGCTAATCATTTTAGATCCTTTATGAAATTTTGCCTTCCTAGCCATTTTATGAAGTAGGTACCATTTAACAGGTGAGGTAATACTGAAAATTAGAGTACCATTTAACATACCCAAAATCATATAGTGAGAAAGTGGCAGTGGTAAAAAATACAAGGCATTTGACTAACTAGGCATTAAGTATTACTATCCCAGCTTAATCAATGATGAAATTGAGGTACGAAATGTTAGAATTTTTGGCTTAAATTATACAGCTATTAACTGTAGGAACTGGAATTTAAAATAAGATCACCTGACCTCAAAGTCTAGTTGTTAAGAACTACCACAACTGTTAGAAACAGTTAAAGCTTAGGAAAAGATAAATTGGTTGTTTTTGACAATTATTTAAAATGAATCCTAAATCAAGACACTTAGATATAGGTAAAACAATCTTCAAAAAATATTTATTTACTTGAAAGGCAGAGAATGAGGGTGAGAGCTAGGGAGAGAAAGAGATCTCCCATCTGCTGATACACTACCTAAATTGCTTCAACAGCCCAGGCTCGGTAAGGCTGAAGCCAGGAGCCAGGAGCTCCATCCTTGTCTCCCATATGGGTGACAGGAAACAGATGCAAGGGCTGTCGTTTGCTGCCTTTCTAGGCACATTAGCATAAAGCTGGATTGGAAACAGAGGATCCTGGACTCAAACTGGGCACTCCAATATGAAATGCGGGCATCAGAAGAAGCTATTTAAACTGGTGTGCCACAATGCCCACCCCTGTAAGACAATCTTAAAGAGCCTTAGAAAATTGATCAGTTAACATCTGAGGGCCACTAATGTATCTAAAAAAATATTACTTCCACCTAAAGAAACATTTAACATCTTCTATCAGATATATAACCCAAGTAATTAATATTTTAATGATATTTATAAAGCTATTTTAAAAAAGTTCTGATTCTTGATTATTCACTGCTAATGTAAAGAAAAATAAAATTGATTATTTTTTGTGGGTTGATCATTGCAATTCAATGAATGTTTATTCTTGCTCCTCTACTCCACTCCTGGCCCCACTGAAATCCTAATGGATTTCTGTTAATCAGTTTCAGATAATCAATTTATTTCAGATTATGTCTAATCCAAAGAGAAGATAAAAGTAGTGCATATTGTCCAACTCCAATTGTTACTATTCAAATAATTTAAAGTGATTGTAATGGAATAATAAAGCTAAGGGTATTATTCAAACCAAGTCAATCTCAGTATCCAGTAAAACCAATTCAACTCGTGTATTATAGTCTGACCTCCTATAATATAACTGACATTGATATGGAGAATTTGATAATAGAGCATCCATTTTAAGAAGATAACAGTTAATAAAAATTTATGCAATCCTTTTCGTCCTCTTTTCAGGTATTTCGAGTCTAGTTTACTTACTTTTTCAGATTTTCCTGTTTCTTCTTTAAAAGAATTCCTGTGCAGGAAACTCACTCAGGAACTCAATAAATAATACATAAAGTCTAAAGAAGCTTATTGCACAAAAAATGGGCCCAAATGCCTCAGTTGTGGAATTTATCTTTATACAGTTGCTGAGACTGTTAGGATATTTTGCCTTCATTTCCCCAGAGTTCCACCTTAGCATCCGTAAATGGTTTCTTTCCTTTAGGCTAGATTAGTTTAATCTAGGTAGTTTTCTCTCACATCTTTTGTGGGGTATTGGGAAATGAAAAAATGAGATAAATATTGAAGCACATGCTTATTAATTTCCACAGAGCACTGAAATGTTTTCTAATACAAAAAATGACTTTAAAAATTGCATTTTAACAATTTATTTCTATATATATGTCCTACGCTTGGGTATCACTATATTAGAATAATAGTACTAATATGACCTTTTCCGTTATTTTTAGGTCAAGGTTCACAAACTATTCTTGTTTACATTAGTCACTAACTTACATATTTATTATCGGAATGCAGTCATATTGCAGTTTTACAGCACATGGAGGCAACCAAAGAGTTTTGTTCAGGAAGAAGAT
Organism: Lepus europaeus; assembly: GCF_033115175.1. NCBI lineage: Eukaryota > Metazoa > Chordata > Mammalia > Lagomorpha > Leporidae > Lepus > Lepus europaeus. Next base: position 60,639,029 of record NC_084829.1, on the reverse strand, counting down.
TTGGGGGATTCATAAAGGATCTTTTTTCAAAGTATGAGCCATGGGTTCATAAGGTTAAACCACACAATTCATTCAGATTTTCTTATTCCTTTTTCTCCCTCCATCATTAATCTGTTAGATGTTGCAATGAAACCCAGGGTAGGGGCTGAAGAAGACAATGGGGTAGCTTGCTAAAATCAGGTTGCTATGGTCTTTTTTCTTTTCTTTTTTTTTTTTTTTAAAGATTTGTTTGTTTATTTGAAAGTCAGAGTTACACACAGAGAGAAGGAGAGGCAGAGAGAGAGAGAGAGAGGGAGAGAAAGAGAGAGAGAGAGAGGTCTTCCAACCACTGATTCATTCCCCAACTGGCCGCAATGGCTGGAGCTGTGCTGATCTGAAGCCAGGAGCCAGGAGCTTCTTCCGAGTCTCCCACATGGGTGCAGGGGCCTAAGGACTTGGGCCATCTTCTACTGCTTTCTCAGGCCACAGCAGAGAGCTGGTTTGGAAGTGGAGCAGACAAGACTTGAACTGGCGCCCATATGGGATGCCAGCACTGCAAGTGGTGGCTTTACCCTCTACGCCACAGTGCCTGCCCTTGCTATGTTCTAAATTTAGTGATTGTTTACATTGTCTTATTTAGAAATGAAGACATAGAAACATAAGAAAATAAGCAATGAATCAGATCTGATCCTTTCTTCTTTATCTAAAAATGGATGGTAAGGTTATTTTCTAATCTATTTCTAACAAAATGTGAGAGTACTAGATAAAAGAGTTTTTTTTAATTTTTAAAAATGATTTGTTCTTGTAGATCTATTATTTGTTCTAGCTTTTCCACTTACTGTGTAACCCTGGGAAACTTACTTGATCTCTCTGTGATTCAGTTTCCTCTTTTGCAAAGTGAGGCAACGATGTTCTATTCGGTTACTCATCGAGGTGGTTAGAAGAGTTAAATGAATTTAAGGTTGGCTTTTTACTTTTTCCTGTTCATGTCTGTGTTTCTCCTCATCCTATTCATATTTCATCCTCGTTGACTACTTCCTGTGTATTGTGATGAAATACATGCATCCTAAGATGACTTTTGAGCAAACATACATGGCTTATGCCAAGGATAAGAATGCCTTTTGTTCTGCTTTCGGTTTGTTGCTTGAGTTTCTCAATGATCTGATAGCCCTCTGTCTGTTAGAACCAGACTTGACAGCAAGGCCTCTGCTTCCTTTCCCAAATGGCACCTCGAGTCGGTTATCTTCTGACCATTATTTATCTTTAGCTGTGGGACCAATGTTAATTTGTCAAGGGTGCCATAACAAAGTACCATACTACTGTATGGCTTAAACAAAAGAAATGAGTTCTCTCACAGTTCTGAAGGCTGGGTTTGAGATCAAGGGCAGCTGTGTTGGTTTCTTCTGGGATCTCTGTCCCTGGGTTGTAGATTGTTCATTGTATATTCATATCATCTTTCTTATGTACACATATGTACAAACTTCTTCTTTTTTATTTTTATTTTTTTATTTAACAGATAGAGTTAGACAGCGAGAGAGAGAGATAGGGAGAAAGGCTTCCTTCCGTTGGTTCACCCTCCAAATGGCCACCACGGCCAGAGCTATGCCAATCTGAAGCCAGGAGCCAGGTGCTTCCTCCTGGTCTCAAATGCGGGTGCAGGGGCCCAAGCACTTGAGCCATCCTCCACTGCCTTCCCGGGCCACAGCAGAGAGCTGGACTGGAAGAGGAGCAACCGGGAGTAGAACCAGCACCCATATGGGATGCCGGTGCCGGAGGTGGAGGATTAACCAAGTGAGCCATGGCGCCGGCCCCAAATTTCTTCTTCTTATAAGGACATCAGTCACATCAGATTATGGCCTACCCTAAATAACCTCATTTTGAGTGAAATACCTCTTTAAAGAGCATATTTCAAAATATAGTCCATTCTAAGATACTAGAAGGTAGGACATCAACATATAAATCTTCAGGGAACATATTTCTGCCAACAATAGTACCTTACCTTGCTCACAAGGAACCTCATGTTCTTAATTTCTGCCCAACTTTTTGCATTGTGAAAAAATTTAAGACTTTTCTGCTACCTTCATAATTCATCACTCAGAAATCACCTCTAAATTATAAAATTATGTTCTGCAGTAATCTTCTGTTTCTAAAATTATTAACTAAAATTAATCTCTGTATGGATTTCTGTGGCTTCTCCCCCACTGCTTATATTTCTGTACAATCCATGCTCAAGATTTTGGCACTAAGATATTTCTGTGAGTGCAACCCAACAGTGATTCACCATTAAGAAAATCTCTGGTTGAAACATCTGAATTTAAAGTCTGAACACTTTACCTCTGTTGTTCATATTTGTCTATTAATTTACCCCCTCAAAGAATACTTCTAGGTCACAGTTATGTCCCTTTTCAGAAACTGCATTACTTTTCTTCCAACAGATTATGCTCTCTAAATGTATTTTTTAATCAGGGGAAGGAATTTGGATTTTCCTGCTGAACTTCATGGCTGGGTTTGTCATCAAAGTATCATATAGTACCAGGACCATAAAAATGAATTGTTAGAGTATTTTTATGAATGACATTTAGTTTATCTAGTTATGTTAGGTGTGTTTGCAGGTAGGTTGGGGATATCAACTAAAAAGCAGGTTATTAGCTCAGCTTTCTGATTTTACCTATGTTGTGAAACTGGTCTTGGACTTAACTTAAGGAAGATGGATCCAGGATCATAATTTCCACATGAGAGAGGCTAAAAGTCAATAGGAACAACTAGGAGTCAAATCTTGGAAAAACTCTAATAGACAATGAATTAAAAGGTCACAGTTGAGTTGGAGGCAAAGTTTGAGATCCAGGAGTTCAGAGTTAGTTAGAAATTGGAGTAGAGTAAGACTTGATCAGGAATAAAGACAAGTGATTACTGAAACTATCTTGGCTTGTCAACAGCCAAACCTCAATGAAGTGATTGTATCATTAGGAAGACTGGCTACAATTCAGGAAAACACCTTTCTCATGTAAGAGGAAGCTTGGATTCAGAGTGATGCAGGTGTAGTTAGTTCAGTGTTTCAACAGTGTCATCAAGGAAACAGGTTCTGGTTACACTCACATGTTCTTTTTTGCAGATCTGCCATACCCAACACAGAAACCTTTCAGATGGATTCTCTACATGCTTATAAGATAGCTAAACTGACCCCATCTTCATATCTAATATGAAAATGTCCAATGACAGGACAATTTTAAGTGGTTGTGTTAGTTTGCTATGGCTGTCATAGAAAAATGCCACAAACCTGGTGACCTCAATGACAGAAATTTGTTTTCTTATAATAATGAAAGCCAGAAGTCCAAGATAAATATTAGGTTTCTTTTGAGGATTCTCTTCTTTGGTTGCACATAGCTACCTTCTCTCTCTGAGTTTCCACGAGGTCTTTCCTCTTCAGCACATCTTTGCTGTCTCCTGTGCGCCCAGATTTCATCTCAAAAGGATATGAGTCATATTGGATTAGGGACCTCCTATATGACTTCATGTAATCTTAATCATTTATTTGAAGACTCTCTCTCCCAAAGCAGTAATTATTTTAACAATAAACCATAATTAATCAAGTGTATTTGTGTGTATATATAGTGTATTGGTAATGCCTTTGCACACCCTTTCAGACTATATTTGCCTCACCACTCTGATTCTAGCCACAGGGGAAGCAACCAGTGTGCACAACTCAAACTACTTCCGTGAAAGAGCTCCTGGAAGTGCCTTGGCCTAGACCAGTCCCAGGAGCCTCTCACCTTCTTCCTAGGTGTTCTTGCTTGACAACATTATGTGGAATGACATGGAAATATGCTTTGCACTTGTGTCTGTGCTACCCAGGATGGCAAAGCCAATTATTTGACCAATGATAAATGATAGTAAATGCTTTTTCTTTATCTCAGAAGGAGAGTGTGAAGACACATTTCATGTGACTGGATGCTTGAGCAAAGTAGTTGTCTGTAGAGCTATAACACTCGATGATTCATCCTCATTTTGCATCTCTCTCCTTCCTTGTTTTGCTCCATCAGTCACTCATTAGCAGGAAGCTGGAATTGGGAGCAGAGCCAGGATTCCAACTGAGATACTCTGTATTTGAATGATTGCAACATTATACATGTAATCATTTAGCTTTATTTTTTTCTAGCTAAGGAAATTTATATTTGCCCTGATGGTATGAATAAATTTATTTATTTGTAATGTGAACATTGATAATATATAGCTAATGCTTAAAATGTTCATACCCTTTGTACAGTATTACTATGCCTAGAAAACATCTGAAGAAAATCAAAGATGCTACATATTGATGATAAGTTAGGGTCATCAGTATAATAGTGAAAGTTGGGCAAAAACATGCTGGTCCAAAAATAGGAGATGGTTAAATAAATTTTGGTATACTCATAATTACACAATGGAAGAGCAGCTTTTAAAATTATGTCTATAGGAGGTGTGTATTTACTATGAAAGACATTTATGGTCTACAATTAAAGGAAGAATAAGGATAAAAACAGAGACTTAGTTTGGGTTGCTATAACAAAATGTCATGGATTAGGTACCTTAAAAATAAAGCATTTATTTTTCATTTTTTGGTAAAGATTTATTTACTTATTTGAAAGGCAGAGTTAGAGAGAGAGAGAGAGAGAGAGAGAGAGAGAGAGAGAAGAGAGAGAAGGGGGATAGAGAGAGAGAGAGAGAGAGAGAGAGAGACAAAGAAGAAGAGGGGGAGAGAGAGAGAGAGAGAGAGATCTTTCATCTGTTGGCTCACTCCCCAGAGTTGCAGGCAGGGAATTAACTTGTTGCACCACAGGACTGCCCACAAACATTTATTTTTCAGTCTTGGAGGCAAGGAAATACAAGATGGAGGTGTTGGCAGTTTTGGTGTCTGCTAAAGGCAGACTTCCTGTTTTGCAGTCATCATTTTCTGGTATTCCTACTAGGCAAAAGAAAAATAATCTCCTTCGGCCGGCGTTGCGACTCACTAGGTTAATCTTCCACCTGCGACGCCGGCACTCCAGGTTCTAGTCCTGGTTGGGGCGCTGGTTCTGTCTTGGTTGCTCCTCTTCCAGTCCAGCTCTCTGCTGTGGCCCGGGAGGGCAGTGGAGGATGGCCCAAGTGCTTGGGCCCTGCACCCGCATGGGAGACCAAGAGGAAGCACTTGGCTCCTGGCTTCGGATCAGCGCAGCGCGCCGGCCATAGGAGCCATTTGGAGGGTGAACCAACGGAAGGAAGACCTTTCTCCCTGTCTCTCTCGCTCATTGTCTAACTCTGCCTGTCAGTAAATAAATAAAGAAAGAAAAATAATCTCTTTAGTTTTCTCTTGGGCACTGACCCCATTTATGAAGACTCATAACCTAATTTCCTTACAAAGAATCACCTCCCACTATTTTCACATAGGAGTTTAAAATTGCCACATACATGGGCTACTATTGTGGTATAGCAGGTTAAGCCACTGCCTGTGATGTTGGCATCACAATGTGGGCATTGGCTCAGGTCCCCACTGCTCCACTTCTGATCCAGCTCCCTGTGCCTGGGAAGATGGCAGAGGAGGCCCAATGCACCCAGGGGTAAGATCTGGAGGCTCCTAGCTCCTGGCTCCTGCCTTTGGTTGGGCCCAGCCCTGGCTATTGCAGCTATTTAGGGAGTGAGTCCTCAGATGGAAAGTCTCTCTTTTTCTATATTTCCATCTCTCTCTGTAACTCTGCCTTTGAAATAAAGAAATTAAATCTTTTTTTAAAAAAACTGCCACATACAAATTTTGAGGAACACAAATATTCAGTCCATAAAAAACTGAATATTCTAAAAAAGTCCATGAAAAACCTTCATATAGGCACACAAGACATATATTACTACAAAGAGAGACAGAAGTAGACAGTGATTGCTTCTGGTTATAAGATTATCATTAAAACACTTTGAGTACAGTTGCTGGTAAAAAAATCTATTCCAGAAAGAAATTTACTACAAGAGTTATGTACTTACAAAAATATTAGAAGGACCAGAGAATCAGGTTCTTGAAATTAATCTCAGCCTTGCCAAGTTGGCTGCTTCCTTTATCATGATCTTAAACTGCTGCCATAATTGTTGACTCCAAGACTCGGCAAACTCAAGATCTACACTAAACTGAGATCTACACAAGAAAAACAGTGGAGTCACTAAGGCTGGGAACAGACACCGTTACCTTGATTACCACTGCTGCAGAAAAACTAACACCAGCAGGACTGTGTTTGATAATGAAAGCCAGAGTATACATAGGACCTCCTTTCTATGTTCCAAATATGTGCAGGTGCATCTGCCGAGTAGAAGCTGAGATATATATGGAAACTAAGCTTGGTGAAACTTATATTTTTCAGTTCTCCATCCTCCAAAGTGCATAGTGGACTCAGAAGTTAATTTTAATTTGATCCCCTATGCTTTTAAAAATATTCTGATATATGCTTCATTATTGAGCATTGTGATTAGGAAAAACCTTTATATTATGCAGCTTTCAATGTTACTATTCACGTTTTTATAACATAGACATTTACCTGGCCCTTAACTGAAAAAGAACTTCCCATACTTTACTTTTGCAAAGTGAAATCATTCCAAATAGGGTTTTTGTGTTTCCCAAAGCTTCTGAAAATATTCAAACTTTTATGAAGTGCAAGGCATAAAAACACACCATACAAGGCAAATTAAATTAATGACATCTAGAAGGAGATGATAGGGTACAAATGTTTTGAACAAAATGAGAAAACAGTGTTATTTATTTTGACACCACAATTTTACCCTGTCGGCCAGCTTGCAACATGACAAATAAAAGTGCTCCTTTCCTAACTCCTCCTGAGAAAGAATGTGTTTAAAAAGTGCATCTTATCAAGACAATCACATAAGACTCCCCCTGTCAGACAGCAGGTTTAGCTTGGTGATGCCTCTGAGAATGCTGTCTGCCAAAAGAAATCAGGATGAATATAAAAATAGGTCTGTGCCCTAGGGAGCAATGCTGTTTCATCCCCTATAACATGCGCCTGCAGACTCATCGCCGTCATAAATACCTGTTCAGTGAAATTCTACTGCTTTCTAGGCTGTATTTTTGAGTGTCAAGAGCCTACCAGTGTGCAATGTGGCATACAAATTCAGCTACAGGAAGGTGAGCTCTGTGGTTCTTTGAAAACTTAGTTTGAGAAGATGAATTAAAACAGACACACTTAAGTAATGATAATTTAAGAATACTGAAGATAACTAAATGTCATAGTAGAATTTTATCTAGAAAATAATTTTATGTTAGATAGCTCCTACATTATTAACTACAGTATTTTCCAAGCCTGCCACATTTTTGAAAAAAAAAAAAAAAACAACAAAACTTTATTGGTCCTACTCCAGAGACTTTGATTCAGCAAATTATGTGCATGACCTATGACTCTGAATTTAACATTTTATCTGATGTGTTTCTGATAATCATTGAATTACTGAAATGAGATAAAGAGGATGTGTGTGACACACATATATACACATGTCTCTTAGGATCAGTCATTGAGAAGAACTAAAAAAGACAATTTTATTGGCAATATAGATTAAATAATGACACCGGCTGCACATTCAGTCTCTCTTCTAGTTTCTCCCACGTGCGAGTGACCTATGAGTGACTGACTTTGGATGCTATGGAAAGGGCCTTCTTTAACTATGATCTAATCTAATGTCTTCTTTGTCATAGTTCTACTTACTAAAACATGCCTGCATCTGTGCCATCTTCCTCAAGCAAGTGTGGTACCTCATCATCACCAGGAACTTAATTTTTTAAAAAGTTTTTATTTATTTATTTGTTTGAGAGGCAGAGAGACAGAGACAGGCAGACTCAGAAGGAAATATTTCTGGCCGGCGCCGTGGCTCACTAGGCTAATCCTCAGCCTGCGGCGCCAGCACCCCGTGTTCTAGTCCCAGTCAGGGCGCCGGATTTTGTCCTGGTTGCTCCTCTTCCAGTCTAGCTCTCTGCTGTGGCCTGGGAGTGCAGTGGAGGATGGCCCAGGTCCTTGGGCCCTGCACCCGCATGGGAGACCAGGAGAAGCACCTGGCTCCTGGCTTCGGATCGGCTCAGTGGGCCGGCCGTAGCAGCCATTTGGAGGGTGAACCAACGGAAAAGGAAGACCTTTCTCTCTCTCTATCTCACTGTCTATAAGTCTCTCTTTGTCTCTCTATCTCTCACTGTCTAACTCTGCCTGGCAAAAAAAAAAAAAAAAAAAAAAAAGGAAATATTTCCTCTCTGCTGGTTTACTCTCTAATGCTTCTAACAGTCAGGGCTGGGTCAGTGGTGGGTCTGAGCTGAAATCAGGAGTCCAGATTCATTCTAGGTCTTCCACATCGGTTCAAGGAACCCAATCACTTGAGCCATTACCAGGATCTGCATTGGCAGGAAGCTGGAATCAGGAGCCAGAATCGGCAACCAGACCCAGGTATTGCAATGTGGGATGTGGGATGTGGGCATCTAAAATGTCAGGTTAAATTCCTGTTCTTAAAGAGTTCAATTGTTTTTGGGTTATTTACTCTCCTAGGAACTCACAGAAGAACATGTGGAGGGATGGAGCTAGAAATCAATTATTCTGTTGATTTTAACCGTCTCACATTCTCTAACAGCTGTATTTTCGTGACTAGGTTTTGGAAAGCTCTCTATGTAATTAGAGGTGAGGGGAAACAAGAAGGAGTAATGAGACAGAAAATCCTGCAGTGCCATAAAAAGAAAAAAAAAATCTTGTCATTTTATTACCTTGTTTAAAAACCCTCATTGGCTCCTTATTACCTTCAGAATAAAGCAGAAGTTCAAACATGGCTTCCAGAGTCATCAATATCATGCCTCTCAATAAATAGCTGTACACATCAAACTTTCCATCTGCTCCCTCTATTTCTAAGTTTTTGAGTTTGTTGGGATCAGGTGTAGGAAGCATATGACAAGTGCCAGCCAAGAAGATGTGGGTATAAGTCATGCTGAAGTATACAAGAGACATCTGCTGTCTCTTCCTCTGCTGTGGTAACTAGGAAAGTGATGCCCCTGGTGTTGCAGCTATGAATTGGCAATATTCCATCTCTTGGACCCTTAAGTAGTTGTGTACTTCCGGGCCTCACCACTACCAACTCACCTCTACTTAGACTTGGATATGTATCTTGAGAAGAGAAAAGGGTGGCTGTCAAATCACTGATTCTTGGGTGTTTACTCATTTCTGAAGTGTAACCTAGACAGTTCTAATATGTGGAACTGCCTTTCGCTCTTCTTCTTGCATGGGATGCTGCAGCCTAGTTGAACATCTCTTAGTTGCTTAAACATACCTGCTTTTTACCCTTTGCACATGCTGCTGTCTTTCTAGACTGATTTCCCATCTCTTCTTCATTTTTCTGACTCTTTTCTCAGTCTAGACATCATTTCCACTAAGAGTTTTTTTTTTTTTCCTGTTACTTGACCTAAATTTTCATAGATGCCCTTTCTAAAGAACTTGAGTTTACTTTGTCTTTGTTACAGCAGGACACCACAACATAATTAACTCCCTGCTTCTTTATCCTTGAGTTCTTTTGGGCTGTAATCAAGTGTGGAGAGATACCATTTCTATATTGGCTATCATTATATTCCTAACTTGGAAAATTGTACCAGTCACAAGCTACGCTCCCAGTGAATATTTGAATGAATGATTGAATGAACCAACTCCACAAGGCTGTTTGGAGAGCTGGGTTAAAAGGCAGAATCAGGAGGCAGCATGGCAAAAATGGGAAGGCTATTGAAAATTTGCCTTCAGGGCATGGGGATGATGGTTATCATTCACTACTCCACAGCATGCTGACTGTTGGGTCTTTCAGGGCTACCCACTTTGTCTTCTCCCTGTCCAAAAAAGATATGTGAGCAGCTATTGCCAAAGATTAAAAAATCCAACTGGCTTCTGAATACTAAGCGCTAATGTTTACTGTAAGCCAAATGAAGACAGATTGTTCCCTTAGCAATATTTTGCTTCTAAGTAAGAGAAAAATTTATCTAAAATTAATTTTAGATATAAATTATAATTTCAAAGAGAATCAGTGCCTGTCTGTTCTTTTTGGAGAATTAGTTGCACCTAAAATATGGGAGCAATCTGTTCTAGTTTGAGAAAGCAGAAACAAGCCACTCCAAATAGTGCTTTGTCCTGAGTTTCACAGTCTAGGAACACCATTTTCCTCAGCTGAGTGATATATACTTGGTTAAAAATAGTTGCCACTTGTGAATGTACCCCATTGTTAAAATGCATTCTGTATATTCTAATGAAAGTTTCATGCCAAAATCTTATTCCAGCTACCAGATTGATTGAGGTGCTAAAAGGAGATGAGTTTTTAAAAACTCAAGTAAAATACCAATCTCCCATTTTCTCCACTTTAAGCCTATTCTCGAATGGTTCCTTTCTTTTATTTGAAATTCTACTGGCCTCAAGTAAGAGGCAGTCACATAATTATAAAAGAAATGAGAGAAAATATAAGATAGGAGTGCTTTCTAGAAGTTCAGAAAATGGCAATGTATCCATTGCCATTTGCTTGAGTCTACTAGGGAGCAATAGTGCAGAATATTGAATTCAAGCCTTGTGGTTTTTCTACATGTCACCGTTAGTAGCCAGAGGGCTTGCTTTTCTTCAAGACGATCTTTACCCGTCCTGAGCTTGGCCCTGAATAAATAGAATGCATTGATTAAGACAAGTCAGGATGAGGAATAATTTTGATGTTTCCTAGGTTTCAGATAGTACTTCTGACTGTTATCTGTGTTGTTCTCTGCTAAGGGCTGGGAGAGTGCCTCTTCAGAAATGCTCTCCGGTCTGCCCTTAATAAGAAGCTCTTTGGGCAAGTAAAGAAAAAAAAAAAAAAAAAGAACACTTCCACCCTGCTTTTTGAGGAGTGTCTGAGTAGTAAGAGACATAAAACTCGGAAAATTCAAGCACAGAGAGCAGTAGAGGGACATGGGCAAGATAATCTGGTACAGAGCGGGGTCTCTGGAGTGAAAAGTACATATTGTGGAGAGGGCGTAGTGCAGTGTTTTAGGACATGAGCTCTGCACTGCTTGAGTTCAAATCTTTTTATTGCTATTTATATTCAATTTATATTTACTTTGTTACATTAGGAAAATCCTTTAACCTCCAGGCAAAATGGGGGTAATACCCTGTTCATTTGGTTCTATGGATTAAATGAGTTAATACATGGAAATGATTATCATGATACCTAGAACATCATATATGATCAAAAATATTCGCTATTTCTAATATCATAGGCCATATTTTAAATCCAGGAATTATTTCACTTAGATGAAGCAATTTTCTTTTTACGAAAAGAACTTTATTTCTATTTATTCATTCATGCAAAGACAATATCAGAAATAGATAATAGAAATATATTTTTAAGTTTAAATTATTTTCCATTTTGATAGGTTGATAATTTTGTCTCTCTACTTCACCATTTTAAATACTTCAATACAAGAGTAGACAAAATAAGTTATTCCATTACTTTTCCTTAAGGTGATATTGAGAGAATTTGAATTGGCTCTTTAGAATCTAGGTATCATTTGTAGCAAGGTAGAAATTAAATCATAGAATGATACATGCAACAATGTTGTTATAGCATTAAAAAAGTATAGAGAATTTTTAAAAGGACAGATTTCAGGACACTTCCTGAGGTGTAATTAAACCCTCTTGGAATCCCTAAATTATTTTTTCAGATTCAGAATGAAAATTATTGGAAATTATGGACCACAATGGGAACTGGTGACATGGCCCATGGCAGCTATATTGGGTTAAGGATAAATGGAATTTGCATGTTCTAGGAAGTGGGACAATGGAAGAAAGGACAGGAAGCCACATTAAACTCATTTCCTTGGCAGATCAGATGACTTGAGAAGGAAATGCTGTATTTTGCAACAAAACAGCTGCAACTGGGAACCATTATACTTAGTGAAATAAGCCAGTCCCCAATAGACAGATATCATATGCTTTCTATGATCTGGGGTAAATAATAGAGTACCTAAAATGTAATGTATTGGAGTGAAATGGACATTTTGAAATTAGATGACTGTTTACAACCCTTGTCTCTTCTGTTGAGGAACAGTATTTGCTTTCTTCATAATATTTGTTGAACTCTTTGCTTAATGTAGGGTTAGCCTTACAATCATTAAGTAAACTGAAAGTAGATCTTTTTTAAAAATTAAGTGTGGTGGCCGGCGCTGTGGCTCACTTGGTTAATCCTCTGCCTGCGGCGCCAGCATCCCATATGGGCTCCGGGTTCTATTCCCGGTTGCTCCTCTTCCAGCTCTCTGCTGTGGCCCAGGAAGGCAGTGGAGGATGGCTCAGGTGCTTGGGCCCCTGCACCTGCATGGGAGACCAGGAGGAAGTACCTGGCTCCTGGCTTCAGATCGGTGCAGCGCACTGGCCGTAGCAGCCATTTGGGGGATGAACCAACAGAAGGAAGACCTTTCTTTCTGTCTCTCTCTCTCTCACTGTCTAACTCTGCCTGTCTAATAATAATAATAATAATAATAATAATAAAATTAAGAGTGGGAATGGGAGAGGGAGGTGTGAGAAGGGTGTTCTTGCAATTTCAATGCAAGCTAGTAGTAATATTTTCCAAGAAAGATTCTAATGACTGCTACATAATAATATAAATAAGTATATAATAATGATGCCTAACATATAGTTGTTGTGAAACCCTCTTCTTATAATATATATTTGTGAATGCATTTATTTAATGTAATTACTGAAAGTCTGTATTGATCATGAAGACCACATCACCAACAATGCATTCATTGCCACTCTACAGTGTTTCCTATTGACTCTAAGCACCTTCAACCAAACTAATACAGCTTATGGAACTCTCTAATTATACCAGCATTTGTATCCCTTGGTCACCTTGATGGAAAAATGAAAACTTGGGTTGGTATTTTGGTGCAGTAAGTTAAACTGCTGCCTGTGATACCAGCATAATGTATGAGCACTGGTTCCAGTCCCAGCTGCTCTATTTCCTATCCAGTTCCATGTTAATGTGCTTGGGAAAGCATCAGAAGATGGCTTGAATGCTTTGGCTCCTGCCGCCCAGATGGGAGACCTGGATGAAGTTCCAGGCTCCTGGCTTCACCCTGGCTCAGACCTGGCTATTGCAGCTATTTGGGGGAGTGAACAAGCAAATAGACAATCTCTCTCTCTCTCTCTCTCTCTCTCTCTCTCTCTCTCTCTCTCTCTCTCTCTCTCTCCCTCTCCCCCTCCCTCTATCTGCAGCATGCTGTCTTTCAAATAAAATAAACCTTTAAAAAATAAAAAATTAATTATTATTTCTTGATAACATGTTTCCGTATTGCCCCAGAAAAATCAACAACAATATCAATAAATGTAACGGAGACTTACAATGTAAACAGAGCTACCATAATAATTAAGAATTATTTGTGCCAAAATGTCAGTTATCTTCATTGAGAGATCAGGTTTTTCTAATTTTTTTTTTAATTATTTTTGACAGGCAGAGCGGACAGTGAGAGAGAAAGAGAGAGAGAGAAAGGTCTTCCTTTTCCATTGGTTCACCCTCCAATGGCTGCCACGCTGCGGCAGGCGCACCGCGCTGATCCGATGGCAGGAGCCAGGTGCTTCTCCTGGTCTCCCATGGGGTGCAGGACCCAAGCACTTGGGCCATTCTCCACTGCACTCCTGGGCCACAGCAGAGAGCTGGCCTGGAAGAGGGGCAACCGGGATAGAATCTGGTGCCCTGACCGGGACTAGAATCTGGTGTGCCGGCGCCGCAAGGTGGAGGATTAGCCTATTGAGCCATGCCTCTAATATTTTTATTATTAATTGATTTTTTTATGATCTGTAGTGATAATTTCCTTTTATTACATGATCATGTGTTTTCACAGCAACATTTAATTAAATAAGAGATTGATAAGTCAAAGAAAAACACATAATAGCTGAGCCATATGTATGTTTAGTAATTAGAAGCATTTTGGGCACAAAATAATGGAAAGAGACTGAGAGTTGAGGAATACAGGGAGCTTCTAGAAGCTAGAGAATTAAGGAGAAGGATTTTCTCCTGGTCTGTCTTGAGCTAATGATCTAGAATGGTAGGACAAGAAATTTGTGTTGTTATAAGCCAGTATGTTTAAATCAATTTGCTACAGCAGTATCAGAAATTAATATAGACACTAATAGGTAGAATCAGCATTTGCTTTAATAATGTAGTTTCCAAATGTGGCTCTTCTAACATATATTCGTGACACTAAGAGGCCCATTTCACTACTGTAACATGTATGGAAGTGGAATGCAGCTCAGAATCGATATAATCTTATAATTCTGTGGGTCAGATGGCAAAGGAGTGGTAGGGGCATCACCGACTCCTTTGAGAACCTGAAAGCACCATCAGCAAAACTTGCAGAACAGATGGTGCCAACTATTTGAAAGAAATTGTCACAGAAAATAGTAGAGGTCTGTTAAAAACAATTTTGTTTTGAATTAATTTCAGATGCTTACAAACAGTAATATGAAGAATTCCAATGTAAGCTTGACTTGGATTCCACAAAGTTAGCGTTTTATGATATCTGCTTTATCATTCTTTATCTCTATCTTTATATCTACTAGCTATCTATCATCTGTCATTTCTGTAAAATTTGAGCATTGCAGACATGATGCCCATTTCTTCAAAATAATACTTCAGTGTTTGTATTATAAACACAAGGTGAGCTCTTTCATTGCCACTGTACAGCTCTCAATATAAGTCAACTAGTATTGATAAAATATTCCAATCTGAAGACATTCCAGTTTTGTCAACTGCCCCTCTAATGCTCTTAAAGAAAGCAAAAGAAATAATTATGGTCAAAATCCAAGCCAGGGTTATATGTTGTATTTAATTGTCTTGTCTCTTTAGTTTTCTTTAACGTGAACTATTCTTCAATTTGAAGATTACAGACTAGTTTGTAAGATGTGCCTTAATTTGAGCCATTTCTGTTGCTTCTTCATGACTAGATTAAGGTTATACCTTTTTTTGGCTGTGGGAAGGAAAATCTCAGATATCCATTTTCAGTGTAAAATGTTAGGAGTTATCTGATGCTATTTTGTTTTATTACTGACAGTAACTTTGTGGAGTTCAGGTGACATCACCAGGTTCCTCTGTTGTAGTCATTAATTTTCTCCTTTGGTGATTAAGATGTACTAAGCAGGAAGAAATTTTGTGCTTACTTAAATGTCCTTTCTATCGTCATAATTTCTCAATAGAGCATTCATATTGTAGGAACAAAATGGTTGTGGAGAGGATGTATGGGAGGTGAGTGAGTCATACAAGACAAGCAGCAAACATGACACTTTAGAAGTGGGAGTCAAAAGTGTGCCAGCCAGTTTTACATAACTGCAAGTCAGTACAGAGCCTTGTGCCGATGGCTTGGTTCTTTGGCAGATTATGTGACATTTCGCATTACCAGTGCCATTGATGGAACAGAGAATAGTATTTTACAGAAAAAAAATGAAAACATGTGCATTGGTAATATCTGAGACTGAAAGTAACGGTTAGCCTTGAATATAAAAAAAGATTATAAGTAAAAACAAATAATTTATATGCCTTATGTTTTCCTTTTGGTGTTTGCACAAAAATGATGTACAATAAATTCTGTGCATAATTAAGTCCAAAAGAACTCTCAATAATTATAAATAAATACTTTTATTGTTAAGAAAACTTTATGTAATAGTTTATAGATTTTTAAAAAAATTTCTTATTAGTACAGAATGGCATGTTTTATAATTATATTATCTTAGATTCCATATGGTAGCAACTTTGATTGACCTTATAGGATAAGAGTTTTCTTGATCTAGTCTTGATCATTTTATTCTTTACTGTTGTTCTCTTTTTTAAAAAATTTTTTTAATTTTTAATTTTTATTTATTAGATAGGCAGAGTTAGACAGTGAGAGAGAGAGAGACAGAAAGAAAGGTCTTCCTTCCATTGGTTCACCCCCAAAATGGCCACTACAGCTGAAGCTACGCCGATCTGAAGCCAGGAGCCAGGCGCTTCTTCCTGGTCTCCCACGCGGGTGCAGAGGCCCAAGCACTTGGGCCATCCTCCTGGTCCACTGCCTTCCCGGGCCACAGCAGAGAGCTGGAAGAGGAGCAACTGGGAATAGAACCCGGCGCCCATATGGGATGCTGGCGCCGCAGGTGGAGGATTAACCAAGTGAGCCATGGTGCCAGCCCCTGTTGTTCCCTTTTAACTTATATTCTTATAGTTCCTAAAAGAAACTCAAATGAAAACAATGTATGATGTATCATCAACACAATGAGTACTAACAAAAGCTTTGAAGTAGTAGGAGAATTATCTGCTATTCTCAACCTGAATTTAGAAAGTCACCAGGGTGGCATCTAACCATTTTTTATATCTCTGTTCCTATCATTCATTTCTCTACACTTAAGATAAAGCCACTCTTAGGGCAACACAGAACAAAGCTCTGACCAACTTACTTAATATGAGTTAGGAAAGACAGTCTCATGTTTCAGCCTTCTTTCACTATATTGGTGTTTTTGATGGTTTTTTTTTTTTGATGGGTTGACCAAAGAAATGATGCCTAACTGAATACTTTCACACATCTTTGTTGTTGGTGGGATATTATTGTTAGAGATTTAGGAAGATTTTTCTTATTCTGCTACTCAGCTGTGCACTCTGCCTAGAACTGAGACCTGTCCAGGTGGGGTCTTTTGGAGTCTTACTCGTGGTTACCTCCCTGGCATGATAAAGATAATAGGTTATGTGGTCATAAAATTGCCTGTTTACCTTCATGAGTTACATACACATGATTTCTGAAGTCAACAAGTCAAGAAAGATATAGACTGGAGAAGATTCTGCAGATACCAGTGACAACAGGCACTTATAATAGTAAAAGGTTTTGTCAGGAAAAATTAAAAGATTTGGAAATATTTACCCTGCAAAAGGAAAGAGTAAGGGAAAAATGTGTTTTGTGTCATAAAAATAGGAACGAGGAATATGTAGTCCTTGAATAAAACTGCTTGGGCTTCTATTTTTCTCCCTCATCAACCTGACCCTGAGAAATTACATTGTCAAAATCCAGGAACTTAAAAGGACCAAAAGTCATTAGCATTGGATTATAGCAATGTAAATCATGCTATATTTGACTGACAAGTCTCTATACTAATGAGATGTGTACTGTTTTAAATGCTGGTTTTCAATTGCAGGTAAATGCAGGAAAAAAAATTAGTGACTACTTTCTAAGCTGCAGTGTGCAAGAGTTATTACTTCCTTCCCTTTTGGCTCTTTCGAGTTCTCAGGAGACAGAGCAGAAAAATCAACCCCAGATGTCTCTAAAAGAGGTTACACTCATTTTTTATTTATTCCCTGTTTTTTCTAAAGAAGAATTTAAGGTAGCTCAAAGTTTGAAATCATTTCCAGAGTAGAAGCTTCTAATTGTTCTGAAGGGATTACCCTGGGAAATGCCACTTTCATTGGTTTGCAAAGAAAATTTTTTCGGTCAAACTCCACCAGTTATTTCATTTATAGATCCATGTTCTTTGCAATATTTGTAGGAACTCCCTGAGTCAGTGTTCTATGCTTTATCTGTATATGAAGTTAGATCATCATAAAATATCATGTTTTCTCTTTCTTAAGATTTAAATATGGGCTGGTGCCGTGGCTCACTTGGTTAATCCTCCACCTGTGGCACTGGCATCCCATATGGGCGCCGGATTCTGTCCCGGTTGCTCCTCTTCTAGTCCAGTGCTCTGCTGTGGTCCGGGAAGGCAGTGGAGGATGGCCCAAGTCCTTTGGCCCTGCATCTGCATGGGAGACCAGGGGAGACTCTCAGCTCCTGGCTTCGGATCAGTGTAGCTCCAGCTGTAGTGGCCACTTGGGGGGGTGAACCAATGGAAGGAAGACCTTTCTCTCTGTCTCACTCTTTCACTGTCTGTAACTCTACCTGTCAAATAAACAAATAAAAGATTTAAATACACATATGCACCCTCTATGAAGACAAATATGAACAACCCTGATTTGAAACAAAGTCTGGATTTCCCACAATTTTAGCTGTAAGTGCTCATAGTGTTAACATTTATATGTGGCCCACCAGGGGCAAGTTGATGGCTTTCAGTCAACTTCCCCTTGAGTGCAAATAGAATTGGTACTGATTGTTTAAGTGTAAATGATAATTATTTAAACAATTATTCATTTTGCAATTACTCTGCCAGACTTGCTTCTTACTCCTGAGGACATAACAATAAACAAAAAATATAAAAATTCTTGCCTTCATCGAGTTTATAATAGGAGGAGCTATATAATAAATGAAATAAATGCATTTAAAGAATTAGATATTGATAGATGTTTTGGAGAAATAGAACCAGAGAAGGGGAATAAGGACAGTTGGCAGGAAAAGTTAATTTTAAATGGAGTTACCAGGAGAGGGTTACTGAAAAGATGCCATTTTAATAGAGGTTTGGAGGAAGTGGAACAGCCAGCTGAGAAGGTGTGTGGAGAACAAGTGCAGAACAAGGTGATTTCTACAAATAGCAACAGGATTGTATTTTTGAAGTGGGGGGAATAGAGATGAGAGGTATTTTAGGAGATTAATGAGATTGGAGGAATTGTGAACTTCTGTTGCTAAAGGGGCTGATGCACAAGTTATTATGACTCCTTAGCATATACTGTGGTTCTTCGTTGTGCAGATTCACTTTACTCTCACTGGGCGGAGAAAAGTCAAATTTAGAGCTGTCCCCTGTTGAAATGTAAAATCCACAAAAGCAGAGTTTACTTTTTTTTTTTTTTTTGCTGTGTTCCTAGGAGCTAAAAATACACCTGGCACACAGTAACTGCACAATGGGTATTTGTTTAAGGAATGATCATTGACATTTACAATCAGCCAGCATTTCCTCTATTCTTGCTAAAGAATGAGGAAAAATTAAGCTAAGTGAAAATTATCAACTTATTCATAGATAAAAAGAATGATTTGAGGTTGTGATATTAATAAAACATTCTGTTATATCCTTGAAAGTATTTTAAAGAGTGAAAGCGATTGGTCATATTGTGATTTTTATACTTAAAGTTTCATATTTGCAGAAGCCGTCTCTTCTCTGAGTTATATGCATAGCACAGTTCTGTGCAAATCCTACGTTCTCTTTGTAAATGTGACTTCCTTGACCAACTTGTCTACACATGCCTCCTCTCTCCTTTACTATTTTTTTACTTCCTTAAGTGTGAATTATGCCCTATCACAATGATAATTTGAAGTCCTAACCTGAGAATGTGAATTTGTAAATAGGGTTTTGGCAGATGTAGCCAAGATTAAGTTATTAGGGTGGGCTTAGGCCAACGTGACTGATATTATCATAAAAGGGATATTTGGACCTAGACATGGATATGCACAGAGGCAAGAATATGAGAGTAAATACAGGGAGAACCCTTTATGAACGTAGAAGTTTGAGCTGATGCCAAGGGATGGCAAAAATTTCTGGCAAACCACAAGAATTTCAGAAAAAGGCAAAGGTTCAGAGGGAGCTTGGCTCTTCACTGAACTTTGAGCCTTCAGAAATGTGAAACAATACATTTCTGACCTTTTGAATTACCTAGTAGATGTCACTTCCTCATGGCAATCCTAGGAAACTGGTACAACACCTGACTTATGACATGTTACTATTTTTGGTTATTGTTTTGCAAACCCTTACCAGACTCTAAGTTCCATGAGGAAAGGACATACATATTTTGCTCACTTTTGTACCTCAAGTACAGAGGCTAGCACTCAATAAATATTTACCAAGAGAGAACAGAGATACATATTCCACCCTCCTGCCCTTTTGTGGCTACAATTTGTTTCTCTCTAGAAGATAAACTAGTCCAGCTCTTAGTCAAGTAGGAAAAGTTTTCAAAAATTAAAAAGGATGTAGTGGAAACTGGAAATTTTCACTTTATATTTTTTATGATTTCCTAAAAAATACTCTGTGATAGGAAGTATTTCTATGATAGGGAGTCTTAAACACCTCTGAGCATGTCCAGGAAGGCACTGTTGCCAGAGATGGAAATATTTCCAGCACAGGAGACTCTGCTGGGTACAAAGGATCAGATGTGTGTATGTGTGTGTGTCTATGTTTTCTCTTGCCTCTTGCCTGTTGATTCTGCAACATAAAGAGACTGCAAGTTCTAGCCTGATTGCTCAATTTCCTTCCCCTTTGTTGTTACTGACCTCTGCTGTCATAAAGCAGCACCTTTGCTTGCCTCTGTAGCTACTCCAGTTCTTAACTGTGTAGATGTTCAACAGCAAATCTCATCCATCTGGAAAAGACAAATACCCTTGGAACTCAGTCTCCAGCGCCTTCTCTATGTATCTGCTAACTGGCTTCTGAGGTCTGGTAGTTTGTTTAGGAGAACCACATACAGGATCCCACGTCTGTCTTAAGCATTAGCATTGGAGCAGCAGATGGGAGGGGCTGCTGCGCTCAGAGAACAGGAAATTTGACGCAGCATCCATCTTCTCTTGACCATGGGTTGTGCCCTTGCAACTTGCTGCAAACTCTTGTCTCTGAATCTCACTGTGGTTTTTTTTTTGTTTGTTTTTGTTAAAAAAAGGAAAAACTTATCTATTTATATGATTCCTTTAACACTCTTATCTAATTCAACTTCCTCATCTGGTCAACTCCTGTGAGGAAAAAAATATTGTACTCTGTAGATTAGGAGATGCAGGAACAATTTAATTTGACTTACAAATAAAATTTTTAAGATTAATGATCTTAGTGGAGTCCTTTTAATAAAGCATAAGCATGATATTTCTAAAATAGAAATAAATAAATACCCACTATAATATATGAATTTTGGAAAGCCCTATATTTCATGAAACATTAGCTTATGTTTTGTTTTGATGTTATACAATCATTTCAAAGACAAGACTGTGTAGATATTGCCACCTGCTGTTTTCCTGGAAACATGCAAGTATAATTCACTTTTTAGTACAATACCCTTCTTCTAGTTGTGTTTCTTTTTCCAAAAAGACCATATTGGTCTCAATTCCTTTTTCTTTTTAAATTACTTATTGTGAACTTTCTTTAAAGGACTGTATCTAGACAAGATATTCTTCCTTTATATTGGAAAATCCCGAGGCCATAATCTAATTTTTCTTAAATCTTCCTGAATATATTGAAATAATGAATCAGTTTCAGGTTTAAAAAAATTATACAGTATATGCAATTGAAATCTCATTAGAATATATTACTCTCCGGCCGGTGCTGTGGCTCAGTTGGCTAATCCTCTGCGGCGCCGGCACACCGGGTTCTAGTTCTGGTTGGGGCGCCGGATACTAGTCCCTATTTCTCCTCTTCCAGTCCAGCTCTCTGCTGTGGCCCTGGGAAGGCAGCAGAGGATGGCCCAAGTGCTTGGGTCCCTGCACCCGCATGGGAGACCAGGAGGAAGCACTCGGCTCCTGGCTTTGGATGGGCGCAGCGCCGGCCGTAGCGGCCATTAGGGGAGTGAACCAATGGAAGGAAGACCTTTCTCTCTGTCTCTCAATGTCTATAACTCTGCCTGTCAAATAAAAAAAAAAAAAGAAAAGTATATATTACTCTCCAAGCTAATTCATAGCGAACAGAATTATTTGATTAATACTAGTTTTGAGATTCAAATTCAAAATACTTTTAAGGCAAATATCTGCTTTTTCACCCTATTGTTTTAGTCTGTTCAGTTTACTATAGCAAGATGCCATAAATTCAATGGTTTTTAAACAGCAGAAATTTATTTCCCACAATCATGGAATGTGTGAAGTCCAATATCAAGTCTCTGGTAGAATAGGTGTCTGCTGAGGGTCTGCTTCCTCACACACAATAGACTTCCCATTACAGTCTCTGTGGTTAACAAGGTGAGAAATTTCTCTGGGGCCTCTTTTGTATGGGTACTAATTCCATTTATGATGCCTCCACCCTCATAGCCTAATCACTGCCAATGGCCCATCTTGAAACATCATCAACTTGGGGGTTAGGATTTCAGTGTATGAGATTTTGAGGGGACATGAATATTCAGACCATAACACTGTAAATATATTTGGATATCACTGATTGAATAGCAATTTATTTTTTATTAGGTTAAAAACCCAATTATTTTATTTATTAGTCTTCTGAGCTGTTCACTTTGTAGTACTATGTGTATATATGTAGTAATATGTATTAGCATGATTTTCAGTATGCTGTTGATTCAAACCAGAAAGAAAGAAAATATTTTTTTTTTTTTTTTTTTTCTTTTTTTTTCTTCTTTTTTTTCGATTTTTTTTTTTTTTTTTTTTTTTTTTTATTAAACTTTTATTTAATGAATATAAATTTCCAAAGTATAGTTTATGGGTTACAATGGCTTCCCCCCTCGCATAACTTCCCTCCCGCCCGCAACCCTCCCCCCTCCCGCTCCCCCTCTCCCTCCATTCGTGTAAGGGTTCATTTTCAATTCTCTTTATATACAGAAGATCAGTTTAGTATACATTAGGTAAAGATTTCAACATTTTGCCCACATAGCAACATCAAGTGAAAAAACTACCATTGGATTACTAATTATAGCATTAAATCGCAATGTACAGCACATTAAAGACAGAGATCCTACAAAAATTTTTTTCAAATTAATTAATTTTCTATGCCATTTCCATTTTAACACCAGGTTGTTTTTTTTTTTTTTTTTTTTTCTTCCTTTTTTTTTTTTTTTTCGTTTCCAATTCTCTTTATATACAGAAGATCACTTCAGTCTATAATTAGCAAAGACCTCATCAGTCTGCGCCCAC
The DNA here is from genome assembly GCF_033115175.1 of Lepus europaeus. Lineage (NCBI taxonomy): Eukaryota > Metazoa > Chordata > Mammalia > Lagomorpha > Leporidae > Lepus > Lepus europaeus. The sequence goes on along the minus strand of NC_084829.1, from coordinate 60,616,315 downwards.
ACAGAAACGCAAAGTATAAAAATACTGTTTCAGTACCAGTCATAGCATCACTTGGCTTTAAACGACACATTAGGGACAGATCCCACATGGGGTGTAAGTACACAGTGACTCCTGTTGCTGACTTAACAATTTGACACTCCTGTTCATGGCATCAGTAATCTCCCTAGGCTCTAGTCATGAGTTGCCAGGGCTATGGAAGCCTTTAGAGTTCGCTGACTTTGATCTTATTCCGATAGGGTCATAGTCAAAGTGGAGGTTCTCTCCTCCCTTCGGAGAAGGGTACCTCCTTCTTTGATGGCCCCGTTCTTTCCACTGGGATCTCACTCACAGAGATCATTCATTTAGGTCTTTTTTTTTTTTTTTCCATGGTATCTTGGCTTTCCATGCCTGCTATACTCTCATGGGCTCTTCAGCCAGATCTGAATGCCTTGAGGGCTGATTCTGAGGCCAGAGTGTTGTTTAGGACATCTGCCATCCTATGAGTCTGCTGTGTATCCCACTTCCCATGTTGGATCTTTCTCTCCCTTTTTGATTCTATCAGTTAGTATTAGCAGATACTTGTCTTGTTTGTGTGATCTCTTTGACTCTTAGGGCTATCAGAGCTATCAATTGTGAGCTGAAATTGATCACTTGGACTAGTGCGATGGCATTGGTACATGCCATCCTGATGGGATTGTGTTGGAATCCCCTGGCACATTTCCAACTCCACCATTTGCGGCCAGTCCGATTGAGCATGTTCCAAATTGTTCCTCTCCTCCCTCTCTTTTTCCACTCTTAGATTTAACAGGGATCTCTTTTCAGTTAAATTTAAACACCTAAGAATAATTGTGTGTTAATTACTGAGTTCAACCAACAGTACTAGAACAACAACAATAACAGCAAATACCAAAAAGGATAAAATATTACATTGTACATCTAAAGTCAGGACAGGAGCTGATCAGTTCATTGTTGCTTATAGTGTTCATTTAATAGGTTTCCCCTTTGGCGCTCAGTTGTCACCGATCAGGGAAAACAAATGATATTTTTCTCTTTGGGACTGGCTTAATTCACTCAGCATGATGTTTTCCAGATTGCTCCATCTTGTTGCAAATGACTGGGTTTCGTTGTTTCTTACTGCTGTATAGTATTCTATGGAGTACATGTCCCATAATTTCTTTATCCAATCTACTGTTGATGGGCATTTGGGTTGGTTCCAGGTCTTAGCTATTGTGAATTGAGCTGCAATAAACATTAATGTGCAGATGGCTTTTTTATTAGCCAAATTAATTTCTTTTGGGTAAATTCCAAGGAGTGGGATGGCTGGGTTGTATGGTAGGGTTATGTTCAGGTTTCTGAGGAATCTCCAGACAGACTTCCATAGTGGCTTAACCAGTTTGCATTCCCACCAACAGTGGGTTAGTGTTCCTTTTTCCCCACATCCTCTCCAGCAGCTGTTGTTGGTAGATTTCTGAATGTGAGCCATTCTCACCGGGGTGAGATGGAACCTCATTGTGGTTTTGATTTGCATTTCTCTGATTGCTAGTGATCTTGAACATTTTTTCATGTGTCTGTTGGCCATTTGGATTTCCTCTTTCGAAAAATGTCTATTGAGGTCCTTGGCCCATCTCTTAAGTGGGTTGTTTGTTCTGTTTTTGTGGATTTTCTTGATTTCTTTGTAGATTCTGGTTATCAATCCTTTATCTGTAGTATAGTTTGCAAATATTTTTTCCCATTCTGTTGGTTGCCTCTTCACTTTCCTGACTGTTTCTTTTGAAGTACAGAAACTTCTCAATTTGATGCAATCCCAAAAGTTAATTTTGGTTTTCACTGCCTGTGCTGTTGGAGTATTTTCCAGGAAGTCTTTGCCTGTGCCTATATCTTGCAGGGTTTCTCCAATGCTCTCTAATAATTTGATGGTTTCGGGTCGTAGGTTTAAGTCTTTAATCCATGTTGAGTGAATTTTTGTGTAAGGTGATAGGTATGGGTCTTGCTTCAAGCTTCTGCATGTGGAAATCCAATTTTCCCAGCACCATTTATTGAATAGGCTGTCCTTATTCCAGGGTTTAGATTTGGATCTTTGGTCAAATATAAGTTGGCTGTAGATGTTTGGATTGATTTCTGGTGTTTCTATTCTGTTCCATTGGTCTATCCATCTGTTTCTGTACCAGTACCATGCTGTTTTGATAACAACTGCCCTGTAGTATGTCCTAAAATCAGGTATTGTGATGCCTCCGGCTTTGTTTTTGTTGTACAGGATTGCTTTGGCTATTCGAGGTCTTCTGTGTCTCCATATGAATTTCAGCATCATTTTTTCCAGATCTGAGAAGAAGGTCTTTGGGATCTTGATGGGTATTGCATTGAATGTATAAATTGTTTTTGGGAGAATAGACATTTTGATGATATTGATTCTTCCAATCCATGAGCATGGAAGATTTCTCCATTTTTTGGTATCCTCTTCTATTTCTTTCTGTAAGGTTTTGTAGTTTTCATCGTAGAGATCTTTAACGTCTTTGGTTAAGTTTATTCCAAGGTATTTGATTGTTTTTGTAGCTATTGTGAATGGGATTGATTTTAGAAGTTCTTCCTCGGCCGTGGCATTGCCTGTGTATACAAAGGCTGTTGATTTTTGTGCATTGATTTTATATCCTGCTACTTTGCCAAACTCTTCGATGAGTTCCAGCAGTCTCTTAGTAGAGTTCTTTGGGTCCCCTAAATAAAGAATCATATCATCTGCAAAGAGGGATAGTTTGAGTTCTTCCTTCCCGATTTGTATCCCTTTAATTTCTTTTTCTTGCCTAATAGCTCTGGCCAAAACTTCCAGAACTATATTGAATAGCAGTGGTGAGAGAGGACATCCCTGTCTGGTACCAGATTTCAGTGGAAATGCTTCCAACTTTTCCCCATTCAATAGGATGTTGGCCGTGGGTTTTTCATATATTGCTTTGATTGTATTAAGGAATGTTCCTTCCATACCCAGTTTGCTTAGAGTTTTCATCATGAAAGGGTGTTGTATTTTATCAAATGCTTTCTCTGCGTCTATTGAGAGAATCATATGGTTTTTCTTCTGCAGTCTGTTAATGTAGTGTATTACGTTGATTGTTTTGCGAATGTTGAACCATCCCTGCATACCGGGGATGAATCCCACTTGGTCTGGGTGGATGATCTTTCTGATGTGTTGTTGCATTCTATTGGCCAGAATTTTATTGAGGATTTTTGCATCTATGTTCATCAGGGATATTGGTCTGTAATTCTCTTTCAATGTTGCGTCTCTTTCTGGCTTAGGAATTAAGGTGATGGTGGCTTCATAGAAAGAATTTGGGAGGATTCCCTCTTTTTCGATTGCTCTAAACAGTTTGAGGAGAATTGGAGTTAGTTCTTCTCTAAATGTCTGGTAGAACTCAGCAGTGAATCCATCTGGTCCTGGGCTTTTCTTTGTTGGGAGGGCCTTTATTACTGTTTCAATTTCTGTGTCAGTTATTGGTCTGTTTAGGTTTTCTATGTCTTCCTGGCTCAATTTTGGGAGGTTATATGTGTCCAAAAATCTTTCCATTTCTGATAGATTTCCCTGTTTGCTGGCATACAAGTCCTTGTAGTAATTTCTGATGATTCTTTTTATTTCTGTGGCATCTGTTGTTATGTTTCCCATTTCATCTCTGATCCTATTGATTTGGGTCTTTTCTCTTCTTTTTTTAGTTAGTTGGGCCAATGGGGTGTCAATTTTGTTTATTTTTTCAAAAAACCAGCTCCTCGTTTGGCTGATTTTTTGTAATGTTTTTTTGGATTCAATCCTGTTGATTTCTTCTCTGATTTTAATTATTTCTCTTCTCCTACTGGGTTTAGGTTTGGTTTGCTGCAGATTTTCTAGATCCTTGAGGTGACTTGAAAGCTCATCTATTTGGTGCCTTTCCAATTTCTTGATGTAGGCACCTATTGATATAAACTTTCCTCTTAACACTGCTTTTGTTGTATCCCATAGGTTTTGGTATGTTGTGCTGTTATCCTCATTTATTTCCAGAAAATTTTTGATTTCTCTTTTAATTTCTTCTATGACCCATTGTTCATTCAGGAGCATGTTGTTCAATCTCCATGTGTTTGCTCGTGCTCTAGGGATTCCTGAGTTGCCAATTTCCAATTTCATTCCTTTATGGTCTGAGAAGCTGCATGGTACGATTCTAATTTTTTTGAATTTGCTGAGACTTGCTTTATGGCCTAGTATGTGGTCAATCCTAGAGAGGGTTCCATGTACTGCTGAGAAGAATGTAAAGTCCTTAGATGTAGGATGAAATGTTCTGTAGATATCTGTTAGATCCATTTGGGCTATAGTGTCATTTAAATCTACTGTCTCCTTGTTGATCTTCTGTCCTGATGATCTGTCTATCTCTGAGAGTGGAGTATTGAAGTCCCCCAGTACTATTGTATTGGGGTCTAAGTCTCCCTTTAAGTCCCTTAACAAGTCTTTTAAATAAGCTGGTGCCCTGTAATTAGGTGCATATACATTGATAATCGTTATATCTTCCTGTTGAATGGATCCCTTAATCATTATATAGTGCCCCTCTTTGTCTCTCCTAACAGTTTTTGTGGTAAAGTTTATGTTGTCTGATATTAAGATGGCTACGCCCGCTCTCTTTTCATTTCTGTTGGCATGGTATATCTTTTTCCAGCCCTTCACTCTCAGCTTGTATGGATCATTGTTGGATAGATGGGTTTCTTGTAGGCAGCAAAAGGATGGGTTTTGTTCCTTGACCCAATCCGCCAATCGGTGTCTTTTAACTGGACAGTTCAAGCCATTAACATTCAGTGTGACTATTGAGAAGGAGTAACTTTGCCCTGCCATTTGCCAAAGATATTTTCTGATATCTGGTTTGAGATTCCTGTGATCTTTTGCTGTGAGGTTTCCTTCCTTTACCTTCTTTCATATTGGTGACCGTGTTTCTGTGTTTCTGTATGTAACACATCTTTAAGCATCTTTTGCAGGGCTGGACGAGTGGCGACAAATTCTTTCAATTTCTGTTTGCTGTGAAAGGTCTTAATTTCACCTTCATTCACAAATGAGAGCTTTGCAGGATATAATATTCTGGGCTGGCAGTTTTTCTCTCTTAGTACCTGGGCTATATCTCGCCATTCTCTCCTGGCTTGTAGGGTTTCTGATGAGAAATCAGCTGTAAGTCTAATTGGAGATCCTCTGAGAGTAATCTGGCGTTTCTCTCTTGCACATTTTAGGATCTTTTCTTTATGTTTCACTGTGGTGAGTTTGATTACGACGTGTCGTGGTGAGGATCTCTTTTGATCATGTTTATTAGGGGTTCTCTGAGCTTCCTGTACTAGGATGTCTCTGTCCTTCTCCAAACCTGGGAAATTTTCTGCTAGTATCTCACTAAAAAGGCCTTCTAATCCTTTCTCCCTTTCCATGCCTTCAGGAACTCCTAGAACCCGAATGTTGGTTTTTTTAATAGTATCCTGTAGATTCCTGACAGTGTTTTTTAGATTTCTAATTTCTTCTTCTTTTCTTTGATTTGACTGTTTCCTTTCCTGTTCTCTGTCTTCTAATTCCGATATTCTCTCTTCTGCTTCACCCATTCTGTTTTTAAGGCTCTCTAATGTGTTTGCCATTTGATCCATTGTGTTCTTCATTTCATTGTGGTTTTTTGTCACTATCGAGAATTCCTGTTCCATTAGTTTTTTCATTTCATTTTGATTCCTCCTTAATATTTCATTTTCACGGGAGAGATTTTCTATCTTGTCCATTAAGGATTTCTGTAGTTCAAGAATTTGTTTTTGAGAACTTCTTAATGTTCTTATCAATTTTTTGAAATCTGCTTCTTGCAGTTCCTCTATGTCTTCATCTTCATAATCTTGCATTGGTGTGTCCTGTTCACTTGGGGGCGTCATAGTGCCTTCCTTGTTCTTGGTACCTCCGCTTCTATGTTTCTTGCTTGGCATGTTAGAGATAATTTGTGGTGTTTTTGTTTTTGTTTTTTTTTTTTTCTCTCGTTATACTATGCCTCTAAGTGAGCTGTCTGCTTTGTTGGAGCCTTCGGGGCTGTGATGGGTGTGGCCAGAGAGCTATGCTTGTTTCTTGAGGTTTAAGGCTGTGTAAAAGCGCGCTGGGTAGATTTTGCGGGTCGTCTCCCGCAGTTGGTTTTCTGGAAGCGTTTCTTCTGCAGTTTTTTCCTTGAATCTTTTCCTGAAGCCTTGTCTCAGCTGGTGATCCAAGACACCACCTGGGGCTTCTCCCGTGATCTTCCTCTTTAGGCGCTGTCGCCTAGGGCCAGCCGGGCCACAGGATCGCTGCGGCCACCGCTGTCACCACCGCCGCTGTAGTACCTGCGCGCGCTCCCCGGGACTGGGGCGGTGGAGGGAGGCGCTCGGGAGGCCCCCGCCGCCGCCGCCGCCGCAGTGCCCGCGCACGCTCCCCGGGGCTGTGACCGTGGAGAGAGGCGGTCAGGGCGCCGCCGCCGCTGCCGCTGCCGCCGCTGCAGTGCCCGCGCGCACTCCCCGAGGCTGGGACCGTGGAGAGAGGCGGTCAGGGCGCCGCCGCCGCCGCCGCCGCCTCCTCTGCCGCCGCCGCTGCAGTGCCCGCGCGCGTTCCCCGGGGCTGGGACCGTGGAGAGAGGCGGTCAGGGCGCCGCCGTCGCTGCCGCTGCCGCCGCCGCTGCAGTGCCCGCGCGCGCTCCCCGAGGCTGGGACCGTGGAGAGAGGCGGTCAGGGCGCCGCCGCCGCCGCCGCCGCCTCCGCCGCCGCCGTTGCAGTGCCCGCGCGCGCTCCCCGGGGCTGGGACCGTGGAGAGAGGCGGTCAGGGCGCCGCCGCCGCCGCCGCTGCCGCCGCCGCCGCCGCCGCCGCGGCAGAGCTGCAGACGGAGGCGGGAGGAGGAGAGTTTCTGAGGCTTTTGTCTTACCCCGGTTCCCGCGCCGGCAAGACTCTGTGGCTCGGTTCTCGCGGTTGGGTTTCCACGCAGTGGGCTCTCAGTAGATCCTCTGTGTCCCGTCCACTCGATCCGGAGGCGTCTCCTCTGTAGTTTTTTTCTTGAGTCTTTTCCTATGGCTACAGTAATTCCACTTTTATGAAACTTTATTTTCGCAGACTAATGGCGCACGTCCTCACTATCCGCCATCTTGGCTCCGCCCGAAAGAAAATATTTTTTTAATCTTTTATTTAATGAATATAAATTTCCAAAGTACAGCTTATGGATTACAATGGCTTCCCTCCCCCCCATAACTTCCCTCCCACCCGCAACCCTCCCCTTTCCTGCTCTCTCTCCCCAGAAAGAAAATCTTCACAAGCATACTTCAAAGTTAATTTAAGCAACTGTTGTGGGGAAGTTTTTGACTTACAAGATAGCCTAGTCATGCTCAGACAGCGTCTTTGTTTACTGGTTCTCTTTTTTTTTATTTTTTGACAGGCAGAGTGGACAGTGAGAGAGTGAGACAGAGAGAAAGGTCTTCCTTTTTGCCGTTGGTTCACCCCTCAATGGCCGCTGTGGCCGGCGCACCGTGCTGATCTGAAGCCAGGAGCTAAGTGCTTCTCCTGGTCTCCCATGCGGGTGCAGAGCCCAAACACTTGGGCCATCCTCCACTGCACTCCCGGGCCACAGCAGAGAGCTGGACTGAAAGAGGAGCAACTGGGACAGAATCCGGCGCCCCAACGGGGACTAGAACCCGGTGTGCCGGCGCCGCAGGAGGCGGATTAGCCTATTGAGCTGCGGTGCTGGCCTACTGGTTCTCTTGCAAGTAAGTTTTAAATGGTCAAACACATCAAATTTTTGAAAAGCATATGTTTAAACTTTCATCCCTATAAATTTAGAATGATTGATATACAAAGTCACCACTATTTGAGAAATAAACACAGTGATTATCTAAATTAGTAAGTTAGTAGAATGTCTTAAAAATTTATCCAAGATTAGTCAGCAGGTTTTTCCAGTGTGGGTCAAAGGTCCATGAAGTTATGCTTCATCTTGATGACACAATCTAGTTTAAAACTTTGCTGTGCCTTAATTAATATACTTTCAGTTCTTTTGGTAAGGGTAAGCCAGCTGAACTTCCAGCCATCTAAATTTTCTTCTACAGTCTGTTGTTTGAATTATCAGAGTCTCAAAATCTCCAAGAAGCAGATTTGTGTTTTTAAAAACCCTTTTCAGTCTAAGACCCAGGACCCTTTTTTCCTTGCTGGCTGTTGACTAGGGGGCTATTGTCAGCTTCCAGAGGGTACTTGCATACCTTGACACCTGGTTCCCTTTAACTTCAAAACTTTCCCCTTGTTGAATCATTCTCATGTTTTGAATCTTTCCAATTTCTTAGTTGCTGACTTCTAGACACAGATTTAAACACCGGGGTTTAGGTCAAATCTGCCTGGATAATATCTCTGTTTGGGACCTTAACTGCTTTGGGATCTTAATTACATCACAAAATTCCTTTACAGCAACACTAGATTAGTGTTTGATTGAATAACTAGAAGAAGGTGTATTTACATCAAGGGCCGAGGATTTGGAGGTCCTTTTTAAAATTCTGCCAGCCATGTCTCTTATCTGCACAGCTAGAAACATTTCCCAATTTGGCCCTCATTCTCCAGTCTCTGCCTTAGTATACCTATCAATTCCCATTATAAAAGGGCCCCTCCATGAATCAGTCCAAAGCACTGTTCTGATTAAGTCTAATATCTTGCCTAAATCAGTAATAACCGCTAGCTCTTTGAAACCACTAGGTTTTTGAAAATCAGGTCTGAACCATTCCTGTTTCTCTCTACCTTCCTTCATGCATCGATTCACCCTGTTTGTTCAGTATTTTGATTTCTCTCCTTGTTTCTTACCTTCATTTTTGTAAGAACAAATCCTAGTTGTTTCAAGGCTGAGTTCCAGTACCAGTTCCTCCAAAAAGCTTTTCATTAACCTCTTCCCCTTGGGAAGTCTTTATTTTATTTTTTAAAAATCTGTATAACTTGTGTAGTCCTCACTCTACCTTGGATTAAGATAATTGGCAAATGCCTGATTGCTCCTTCTGAATGGCAGATTCCTCCAGGCTAGATCTGTATTTGGTTTATCAGTGTCTGTCTTACAACATGTGATAATGTGAAGGGCCTTTGTAGAATTCTACCAAACATACCTTTCTCAATGCCCTGTAGAGATGACATGTTCTAAATATTTTTTGAGCCACTAGTGAAAAAAAAAAAAATAGAAAACAGAATACTACACAAGCCATATCCTCATAGATCTGCATTTTGGGTATTTAATTATATTTTCTCATCTTTCTTAACTGGTTGATAGCCTATGCCCTTGCTTTTGGGGCTACTAGTTTTCAGTGGTATCAACTCCTGAGTTGCTGTTCCTATGTTAGATTATATTCTTCAGCTATGGCTAACATTGAATGAATAACTCATTTGTGTTTTCCTCCAGTGTAAGTAGATGTTTCCTTTTGTTTTTTGCCACCTGAAGAAAAAGTTTATGTTTCAGTTTTAAGAAAATTTTCAAGAGCTGGAAGTAGACTTAGTCTTATATCTTATGTTTTCATTTACACAGTTAGCCTTTTACTAATATTAGGAATGTTTCTCTGTCATTCCTGACTAATGGACTTTGCTATGAGTCATGTATAACTCAGCAAGTATTTTGGATTTTTAATGAGTTACCATCTATTTAAGCAGGCTTCAGAAACATGATTAGTCATGATGAGATTCAACATGCACGTTTTTTGTTAGTGACTAATTGATAATAAGAACAGAAAAGATGTTTACTCTGTAACTTTCCAAACTTTCAGAAGACTTTGCCAGAAATTGTTTTCTTAACTGAGACATGGGTCACATCAGCTGTGAAAAGCAGAACCTTATTTTAGAGACCCCCTTTAACCTTTAAAGGGTACTGGAAAAAGCCACATTGGGAAAAAATGAATGAATGGATTGATAATGTTTGATTAGAAAAGAGACTGAGGCAGAACAGGAATAGACTTTAAAAGTGTATGTCTGAGCAACAAATGAAACCTCACAACCTAACTAAAGAGTGCAAGAAGACCTACATAGATAACCACATAATTATGGCAACACCCCAAACTGTAAAGATAACTATCCTTGAATATTCTACAGATTTGTGTGAATTCAAAATACCAAAGAGATTTTATGTTTGTTATGGAGAACCATCTTTGAAATTCATCTGTAAGGGGAAATAGCAGAGATTCCAAGATGGCTGAATAAGGAACGGACATACTGCTTTAGGAGAGAGGAAAATAGAAGCAAAAAAATGGAGGTAGTGCATTCCCTGGGGAGTGTTGGAGCAAAGTTTGCAGTGCAAATTCTGTGGAAGGAATAAGGATGCTGTGAATCAATATGGAAGGTGTAGACACAGCACAATAACTGTGGACACAACACACAATCCCAACAGCCAAGAGCCAGAGGAAGCACTAGCTGTGGGGAGTGAGGAGAGAGCAGACTGAAGCAGCCTATGCCACTGGTGATATTGCCAGATGTTTTTCATGGGTTGATAACAGTTTATGTTCTTCATTTGTTTATGTTTCTATTTATTAATCATTAGTTTGACCTTAAGTTCTCAAGCTATTGTCTAAATCTCCTTTTTTGTACATTCATAACCGCTTGGCAGTCCTACCAGGTCCATCATTTGAAGACTGCCTCCCAGGTCTTCAGAACTGCTTCCACCTGGAATAGTTTCTCTGTGGGCTCATCATCCTGGGAAGCCTCCTCACAGATTCCACGAGTAGGGTTTTCTGTTCCTTGAATGGCTTGATTTCTTTTTTGGTTTACTTTCTTTGAAGTAGAACACATTTTGTAGTTACCTTCTAAGAAAGACTTCATAACCTGCCAGGGCAAAGGTTTCCATTATGGATCCCAAGAACAACAACAGCGATGCAGCCAACAATGGTGCAAGACTGCTATTTGTAAACAGAGGAATTGTGAGCTGGATAATTTCCTTTTTGGGATATACTTTTATTCAAGTTACATATTGTTGACTCTTTTGTTTTAAAAATAATGAGTTCAAAGTGATATGAATTCTTGAAAGTCAGATCATACCTCAGACTGAAGAAAATAACCTAGAAAATGATAAATATGTAACTGGAGTTCTAATCTTTTATAGCAGTTCAGTTTGAAAACACGAATAGGGCTTAATTAAAAATTATGCAATTCTACATAATGAGTTAGTTTGCAGAATGTTTTCTTTCAACTATTTTATTGGCATAAAATAATAATTAACCTTGTTCAAATGATTACATGTCAAACTAAGATATGAATAGAAAAGTCATTATTATAATTCATGCATAAGAGATTGGAAGGATTTTATATTAAATAAATCTTTTTACATTATTAAAATCAAGATGTGAATATGAAAGAGTCTCATATATTTGAGAAGTAGCAATGTTTTGATCAAAGTAGGAAACACTTTCAACTCATAAGTGGGTTGAAAAAGCTCAAAAGAATGTAGGAAAGGAGATTAACTCCAATATGATTAATAGTCAAAGCAATATCACTGTTAAGAAACATGCTTGGTGAATATGGATTAATGCTAATTGGCACACTCAAACTGAGACAAGCCTGGGTCAGAATTTGGAAGTCTACTGCTGTACCTGAGTCTCAATGTGTGGTTGGGATTTGTGTTTAAAAAGGACAGTATTATGTTCTTTCTAAAATAATATTTTAAAAAGCTGAGCATCAAGCTCCTTATATAGGATAATACTTCAGTTCTTTTAATGAGGTTCCCTAGTCCACATTATATATAATGAAATCATTGATAAATTTTCTGTTTGATCATACTTGGTCACTGACATCCAATTTCAATTTGTTGACTGAATTTAAAAAATACATATATACATGGAATTGACATTTTATTTTTTAGCATAAATATATCACTTATATTGATATTATGTTGACTAAATCATAAAATATGTCTTTTTTTTTAAAAAGATTTATTTATTTGAAAGTCAGAGTTACACAGAGATGGAGAGGCAGAGAGAGAGAGAGGTCTTCCATTCAATGGTTCACTCCCCAAATGGCCACAATGACAAACAGATGGAGAAACAACTATAGCTATGTGCGTGATAACAAACGAACCCTATAAATATATCTCAACCACTGAGCACTGGGTGGTGTTGCTTGACCCTCTCCTATAACCCATGGGACACTAGACTACTGCCACTTCTGCCTCTGGAAACTGGATGTTTCAGCCACAGCTACCGCCTGCAAAATGAAAGCTTTGAGTTGGAATCCTGGTAGCTCTGTCTAATTGGCTGAGCAGAAACATTCCAGTGCCTAGATGTGGTGCATACAGGTAGGCTGCAGGGTTTAGACATTAGAGAATCTTATTTTCTGCCTTTTTTGGGAGAGCTAGTCTTTGGCTCACACCAGCACTCTCAAGGTAGGTTTTCTGCATCTGAGAATGTCAAGGAAATGACACCTCAGACTTAGATTCTCCTATTATACTATCACAACATGCTTTTGACAACAGATATATAGGGGAAGTCTTCCCACACATCAAACCAGCAATAAGCTCTGGAGTGGACTGCAGCTGGATATCCCCTAATTCAATTCAGTTCTGACTTTTATGTACCTGGAGATGGCATCAGATCCTGAAAGTTGAAGACTCAGTCCCCAAAATTTCTCTAGCCCCGTTAGAAAAAAATTGCAATCCCCAGAAAGACCAGCTATAGATAAAGATACCACAACCCCTTCCTTGGGTTCAATGAATTTGCTGGAATTGGTCAGAAAACTCTGGGAATACCCACTTACACCTATTGGATTACGAAGGATATTTCAAAAACACAAATAGAGAAATGTACATGGCAAGCTATGGGGGAGAGGTCATAGAGCTTCCATGACCCCTCTGGGTGTACCACCCTCCAGGAACATTCACATGTGTGGCTGTGTGGAAACTCTTTGAACTCTGTCCTTTGGGTTTTCAAGCAGACTTCATTGCAGATGTATGATCGAAACATGGACAACTGTATAGAAATATGATTGGATAAAAAGGATATTACATGATGATAGATTGAGTGGGAAAACACAGCAAGTCCTGTCTGTCCAGATTCTTTTTGGCCTGTCCATGCAGCATTCCTTCTTCCTGGGTATGAGGCAGAACCCTTCTGAAGTGAGAGTCTTATGATCTACTATCAAACAAAGTTGGTCAGAGAATTTCTTAATGGCCAACTCCAAGACACAAAGGCAGGGGAAGATTAGTGTCTATGATATTCCTTGGGAAGAGAAATTTGAGTTTCCAAAGCCTGCCTTGGGGAGAAAAAGGAGTGGGTTAAAGGAAAGTAAGAGAAGGTCAGAGAGTGACATTGCTCTCTGAGGCCTGTTTCTGAGGCCTAAAGCACCCAACATTATTATAAGGAAAAACAAGGGGTATAGGAGTAATAAGCCAGGAATCTTGAGAAAAACCCCAAAAGTGTATTATATTTTGAGGTACATAAAAACATAAAAAAGTTTAGATGCTAGGCAGTAAATACAAAGGAACTTCATTTTTTTAAGATTTTTTTAATGGAAACAAGACTTTATTAAGTAATTTTTAATATCAGAAAATAAACCTCATAATTCTCTTTATAGCAAATATATAATATCAGTGCTTTGCCCATCTTAAGTTCAAGACCCTTTATCATGAAATATATGGTTTTAAACTTTACTCAAATTGAATTTTTAATCCCTATGACTTTCCTACATGTACATAATAAAAGAGTGTAGTAAAATTAGCAAATACTAAATTATATTGATAATTGATCACTTTTAGTTTGTGGTTTTTTGGAAACAGAACGCACACCTAATATATGTATGTTCCTTGGTTTATTAGTATACAATGTGTGTATGATTATTGTACAAATTAGTATACAAATAATGTACAATATAATTACTGTACAAATTAGTATACAAATAATGCAACAAAATACAAAATACATGCTTAATGAACACTCATATCTACAAAGCAGCAGCTAGAGATTATGTTTCAATACTGATCTTTAATTATCCTCTAAGCAATTAGCATTACATCATAATATGCCATCAAGGCAACTTTTATACTGAAAAAAATCAAAATAAAAACCATTATTTTTAAGCTTGTATGCGAAATATAACTCTTCAAGTGGAAATAAAAAATAAAATTTGTCTTTTTGCTACTGAGTACACATAAGATTTTAATTTTTGTTATACTGAGAAAAAAAAGCTCTTTTCTTTTGGGAAAAAGAATGCTTCAAAAAGTAATTAGTAAAAAAACTCACCAGTATAAATGTTTGTCCTTTCAATGCCAGCACAGATTTGGGAACATATTGAGGATGAAGTAGTAGACACCCGCAAGGTGAAATGCACAAGTGTGTTTTATTTTATTTCCCTAGAAACCTTTTATTTAAGGACTACAAACTCCATACATTTTATAATTCCAACTTTAGGCACATAGTGATTCTTCCCACCATACCCACTCCCCCCCCCCTTTCTCCTCCCTCTCCTTTTTCCATTCTTAGTTTTTATGAAGATCTATTTTCAATTAACTTTATACAGAAATGATTAAGTAAAGAGGTCAACAAATAGTAAAAAAAAAAGCAAAAACTGTTTCTCAACATTCGAAACAAGAACTGTTCAAACTCATTTCTTCTCAAAGTGTCAATTTCACTTCTATAGATTGCATTTTAGGTGCTTTATTACTTATCACAGATGAGGGGGAACATATGATATTTGTCCTTTTGGGACTGGCTTATTTCACTAAGTATGATATTTTCTAGTTTCATCTATTTTATTGTAAATGACCATATTTCATTTTTTAAAATCATTATGTAGTATTCCATGGTATACATACCCCATAATTTCTTTATCCAGTCTTCAGCTGATGAGCATTTGGGTTGATTTCCATGTCTTAGCTGTTATGAATTGAGCTGCAATAAACATGGGGGTACAGATAATTCTTTCATATACTGATTTTATTCCCTTGGGTAAATTCCCAGAAGTGGAATGGCTGGGTCATATGGTAGGTCTATCTTCAGATTTCTAAGGTATCTCCATACTGTCTTCCACAGTGACTGGACCAGTTTACATTTCCACCAGAAGTGGATTAGGGTACCTTTTCCTTCACAGTCTCACCAGCATTTGTTGTTTGTCGATTTCTGTATGAAAGCCATTCTAACTGGAGTGAGGTGAAACCTCATTGTGAAACCTCATGAGTGGATTTTTGTGTAAGGTGTAAGGTAGGGGTCTTGCTTCATACTTTTGCATGTGGAAATCCAGTTTTCCCAGCAACATTTATTGAATAGACTGTCCTTGCTCCAGGAATTGGTTTTAGCTCCTTGATCAAATATAAGTTGGCTGTAGATATTTGGATTGATTGCTGGTGTTTATGTTCTGTTGCATTCATCTATCCATCTGTTTTTGTACCAGTACCAAGCTGTTTTGATTATAACTGCCTTGTAGTATGTCTTGAAATCTGGTATTGTGATGCCTACAGCTTTGTTTTTGTTGTATAAGATTATTTTAGCTACCTGGGGTCTCCTGTGTTTCCATGTGAATTTCAGCATCATTTTTTAAAAAGATTTATTTATTTATTTGAATGTCAGAGTTACACAGAGAGAGGAGAGGCAGAGAGAGAGAGAGTCAGAGAGAGAGAGAGAGAGAGAGAGAGAGAGAGAGGTCTTCCGTCTAATGGTTCACTCCCCAATTGGCCGCAATGGTTGGAGCTGCACTGATCTGAAGCCAGGAGCTAGGAGCTTCTTCTGGGTCTTCCACATGGTTACAGGGGCCCAAGGACTTGGGTCAGCTTCTGCTGCTTTCCCAGGCCATAGCAGAGAGCTGGATTGGAAGTGGAGCAGCTGGGACTAGAACCGGCGCCCATATGGGATGCCGGTGCTTCAGGCCAGGGCATTAATCCGCTGTGCATCAGCGCTGGCCCCCTTTTTTTTTGTTTATATCTGAGAAGAATGTCCTTGATATTTTTATTGGTATCACATTGAATCTGTAAATTGCTTTGAGTAGTATGGACATTTTGATGATATTGATTCTTCCAATCCATGAACATGAAAGATTTGTCCAATTTTTTGTATCTTCTATTTCTTCTTCTAATGTTTTGTAATTTTCATTGTAGAGATCTTTGACATCCTTGGTTAAATTTATTCCAGTGTATTTAATTTTTTTTGTAGAAATTATGAATGGAATTGATCTTAGAAGTTCTTTCTCAGCCTTGGCATTGTCTGTGTATACAAAGGCTGTTGATTTTTGTGTATTGACTTTATATCTTGCTACTTTACCAAACTCTTTTATGAGTTTCAGTAGTCTCTTAGTGGAGTTTTTTTGGATCCCCTGTCTATAGAAACATGTCATCTGCAAATAGGGATAGTTTGACTTTCTCCTTCCCTATTTGTATCCCTTTGATTTCTTTTTCTTGCTTAGTGGCTTTGGCTAAAACTTATTGAATAGCAATGGTGAGAGTGGGCATCCCTGGTACCGGATCTCAGTGGGAATGCTTCCAACTTTTCCCTGTTAAATATGATCCTGACCGTGAGTTTGTCATAAATTGCCTTGATTATGTTGAGGAATGTTCCTTCTGTACCCAGTTTACTTAGAGTTTTCTTCATGAAAGGGTGTTGTATTTTATCGATTATGTTTATTTCTTCTCTAATTTTAATTATTTCATTTCTCTTATTAGTTTTGGGATTGGTTTGCTGTTGTTTTTCTTTGTCCTTGTGGTACATTGATAGCTTATTTTTTTGGTGCTTTTCCATTTCTGGATCTAGGCACCAACTGCTATAAACTTTCCTGTTAACAATGCTTTTGCTGTATTCCATATGTCTTGATATGTTTTATTGTTGTCTTCATTTGTTTCCAGAAATTTTTTGATTTCTCTTTTGATTTCTTCAATGTCCCACCTTTCATTCAGGAACATGTTGTTCAGTCTCCATGTGTCTGCATATGTTGTAGAGATTCCCAAGTTGTTGATTTCTAGCTTCATTCCATTGTGGTCAGAGAACATGCATGGTATGATTTTGAGTTTTTTGAACTTGCTGAGACTTCTTTATGGCCTAGCATGTGGTCAATCCTAGTGAAAGTTCTATGCACAAGTATATTTTAAAGAAATCTTTCCTTGTGATTGAAAATAATTTTGAAATGAAGTAAAATGATTGGAGGCTGTCACAGCTGCTTTGGTGAATTATGCCAAGGACATTATTATCTCCTTTCTCCCCTAAGGTACTAAAAATTAAAAATATATTTATAATGTACAAGACAAATATGAATTGAACATAAAGTGTTTTATATTTTGATTTAGTCTAGAAATTAATTATTTGATCAGCTTAATGAATGGAATGTTTGCATCCTCAGCTGCTAGCCTGTATAGGTGCACCCCAAAGCCCTTCCTGAAATGAGAAATCCCAGACGGCCATTTCTGCATTCACCAAGGGAGGCAGTGGTTAGAAATTCACAATTGAGATAATTGTGTTTCTGATCCATTGATCATACCAGCCTTGATTGAGCTCTCTTGGTGATATGAAGGTCAATGTAGCGGTTTTTGTCCCAAATAATAACCAATGATTTGGTAAACTGCCATTGGCCCTATTATTACCAATAAGTAATCACAATGCATGAAAAAATTACTTGCGATCCTGCAGAATTAGGCATAAGTTGTTGTAAAATAAAAAGCAAGCAAACCCTTTTTTTTTTTTCAAAACTGGCATTATAAAGAAGGCAGCACTGGAGGTGTCTGAATCATCTATAATTCTGTAATGCTAAGTACCCTCCATAAACTTAATGTGGTTAGGCTTTGGGATCTAATTTTTAAAATCTTGGACGTATGCATTTTTCTCATAGGCTCATACAATCTATTGTCTTCACTCAGCCAAGATAAACTTCAGCTTTAGTAATTCCTATACAAGCTATGTCCCTGGGTCTATAGGACAGTATTAATAATTCAAACAACGGGGCCCACGCTGTGGTGCAGCGGGTTAAAGCCCTGGCCTGAAGCTCCGGCATCTCATATGGGCACTGGTTCTAGTCGGAGCTGCTCTTCTTCTGATCCAGCTCTCTGCAATGGCCTGGGATAGCAGTGGAAGATGGCCCAAGTCCTTGGGCCCCTTCACCCATGTGGGAGACCTGGAAGAAGCTCCTGGCTCTTGGCTTCGGATTGGCAGAACTCTGGCTGTTGCGACCATCTGTTTAGTGAACCAGCAGATGGAAGTCCTATTTGTCTGCACCTCACTCTGTAACTCTGTTTTTCAAATAAATAAAATAAATCGTTAAAAAAAATTCAAACAAAACTAATAGATGAGAGGCCACTTAGGTTTAGTGCTATCATAGCAGCCTTTTATAAGTTTACTAACAACTTTAGCCTAATCTCAATAGAGCCTGATAACAGTCATAAGAATTCATTAGGAAGTTTACTCTGGGGTACCATTATACCCATGCCTTTACGAGTCCATATAGAGATGTTGTATTTATGTATACATATAGTTAAGATTGAATTTGGGTTGCCTGAGTAACAGCTGTTAAACTGGACATGCTGACGTTCCCTTTTCACAGATCTTGTCACGTTCATGCAGAAGAGGTTGGGGCCACATGGCACTAGGGCAGCAATAACTTTATTCTCAAAGCAAATCACATAATCGAGCTTTCTTCTTGATTCTGAAGGTGAGCTTGAAGTGGAACTACCATTGGCAGAGGAGTAACTAATGGTTCTGTTAGAAAAAGCAGGGAAACATGCAGGGATATATATTGGAAGGCCCACTTGTGCTAGATGGGTTGCTCTAAGATTTATTTTATTTATGGGGCTAGTGCTTTGTTGTAGAATGTTAAGCCTCTGCCTGCAGTGCTGGCATCCCAAATGGGCACCAATTCCAGTCCTGGCTGTTCTGTTTCTAATCCAACTCTATACTAATGCGCCTGGAAAAGCAGCAGAAGATGGGCCAAGTCCTTGGACCCTTGCACCCATTTGGGAGACCCAGATGAAGCTGGCTTTGGCCTGGGCTAGCCCCAGCCTTTGTGGCCATTTGGAGAATGAACCAGCAGATGGAAGATTCTCTCTCTCTCCCTGCCTTTTCTTTCTGTACGCCTGTACCTAAATTTAAAAATTTATTTAATTTATTTGAAAGAGTTACAGAGAGAAGGTGAGACAGAGATCTTCCATTTGCTGGTTAACTTCCCAGATGGCCACAACTTCCAGGGTTGGGCCAGGCAGAATCCAGGAGCCAGGAACTTATCACAGGTTTCTCACGTGGATAGCAAGGGCCCTAGCACCATTAGCAGAGAGCTAGATTGGAAGTGGATTAGCTGGATGGAACATCTACTGTTGTCCATATGGGATTCTGGTATTGCAGGCTGTTTTTTTTGTCTGCTACATCACATGTTGGCTCCACAAAGAAACTTTTAAAAAGTTCATGGAGGCTAGCGCCGAGGCTCAATAGGCTAATCCTCCACCTGCGGCGCCAGCACACCAGGTTCTAGTCCTGGTCAGGGCGCCAGATCCTGTCCTGGTTGCTCCTCTTCCAGGCCAGCTCTCTGCTGTGGCCCTGGAGGGCAGTGGAGGATGGCCCAAGTGCTTGGGTCCTGCATCCCATGGGAGACCAGGAGAAGCACCTGGCTCCTGGCTTCGGATCAGTGCGGTGCACCAGCCGCAGCGGCCATTGGAGGGTGAACCAATGGAAAAGGAAGACCTTTCTCTGTCTCTCTCTCTCTCTCTCACTGTCCATTCTGCCAGTAAAAAAAAAAAAAGTTCATGGAAAAAATGGAATTGGAAGATGTTTAATTGGAAATCTACACACAGCACCTTTTTTCATGCTATGCAATTTTCATGAGCTTTTTGAAGTACTTATTGTAAAGTGAAGCAAAAAAGAAAGCAAAGCAAAGCAGAACAGAAAAAGACAAAAATGTGACAAATTGGCGCAAATGTCCTTAATAAATTATGAGTAAACTGTGCTCATTATGAACATATCTGCCAGGAATTGTACTTAATTTAATTATTACACAGAATTTGCATCTAATTGAATTGATAAAGTGAGTAACAAATTGAGTATTTTGTGATTTTAATACTCACTAATAGTAAAAATTTAAACAATCTAGTATTAATTTTTTAAAATTAAGTTCTTTTGTGAAATCTTGCTTCATATTGTGAGATAGCTGGGGCATTTTTATTTTTCTTGGGGGTTTTTGAAAGATGATTATGCACCAGGGAAGGCCTGAAGGGCAGATAACTACAGAGGAGGAGCCTGAAGAGAGCATCTGGGGCCTCCTACCCCCACCCCGCCCATTCTTGATCACCATGATGTTCCAGTGCTTGGAATGCCTTTCTATTTATTGCTTAACTTTTGAGATAAGTTTGAGCTTACAGAATAGCTGTGAACATAGAGCAGGGAGTTCTTGCAGACTCCTCTTCAAGCTTCTTCTTTTGCTAAGTCTTATATAACCAGAGAACATGTATTTAAAACTGAAAAATAATCTTGACATAATACTACTGATAAGCGAACTTATGTGGATTTCATCAGTTTTTCCATTAATATCTTTTTTTCTATTTCAGGATCTCATATGACATTTGGAAATGTAATTGTTTTTTATTATTTCAAGTAGTCTACACATAATAATATTATGAATTTCACGTGGTTAGTCATGCTTGGTTGGAGTTAATTTATAATGTCAGTGCATTTACAAAAAAATGACTCTAAAAGTTATTTAACAATTACAGCATGGGAGGGAAGATGTGTACTTAAACATGGAATGCCAGTGGCTGAGTTTCTTTCTTTTAGTATTTCACAGAATCACAGAATTTTTAGAGTTAGGAGGAACCTGATGATGACTTTGCCCCATACCTCATTTTGTACAAAATAAAACTGAAATCAAGAAAATGGATGATTTGCCTTAAAGGACAAGATTGTTCTGCAGAATCAGATCTTTAATAAATCTGTTTCACAACAGTTCCCAAAATACGGTGCAAAGACCCTTGGGTACTCCAAGATTATTTGAGGAGACTGTAAGATCAAAATATTTTCATGGCAACATTAAGGCACTATTTGTCTTTTTCACTTTCATTTTCTTCTAAATTTTCCAGCACATCTGAATTTCTCAGTTTGTATGACATGTGCCATTACCCTGGAATAAAAGGAAAGGTAGATATGAGATCCCAGTGTTTTTCTAATCACATAACCCAAAAGGTGCAAAAAATATAAAATGATATCAATCTGTATTTTTCTTTCTTGCAAAATTATTTTTCTTTAAAATTTATTATATCAATATGTATTATATTCATTATCACATAAATATGGTGAATATTAAATAAAAGCTACAAAATGAAAGGTTTTTGGGATTCTTAATAGGTTTTTAGTACCGTCTGAATAAATAGAATGATGCTATACTTAAAGAAGGAAATATTAGTACCAGTTATCAAATCTGTTCAATTAATAGTGCTCTAAAATATATATTCTGTGGCATGCTCTTTTCCTCTAAAATAATATGGGCTGTTTCACATTAATTTTAAACTCATTATATGTTTTTTTAAACTCATTACCAACTTCTTATGAGCCTTACCATTCAAAATTTCATGCTTTCACATTCATGATAAATTTCTTTTAACTTTTTGATGTTTGTGTTACATATATGAATGCTTAAAGGTCTCTGCAAATCATTTAAAATATTGAATTAAAATGATTATGAGATGGATTTTTGTTGTATCAGCTTTTCATAATTATCAAATATTTTTTTAGGGAATTACATTATTTTCTACATATTACTTAATTAGATTTGTAGAAAGATCAGAAGATAAAAATTGTCTTTTTAAAAATTTTTTTCTTTTTTTAAGATTTATTTCATTTATTTGAAAGACAGAGAGAGGTAGAGACAGAGAGAGAGTGAGAAGTCTTCCTCTGCTGGTTTCCTCCACAAAGGGCTGCAACAGCAGGAGCTGAGCTGATCCGAAGCTAGGAGCTTCTCCAGGTCTCCCACGTGGGTGCAGGTGCCCAAGGACTTGGGTCATCCTCTGCTGATTTCCCAGGCATATTAGCAGAGAGCTGGATCAGAATTGGAGCAGCCGGGAACTGAAAGGGCGCCAATATGGGATGCTAGCATTGCAGGCTGGGGCTTTAGCCTGTTGTGCCACAGTGCTGGCCCCCAAATTCTCTTTTTACACCAAGTAAATAGGAAGAGAAACATTTTTTAGTTTCCCTTTCCATGTGTGCTCTTCTCCATCCTTAACATCACTGATCTCCTATTCATCTCACCCCAACTACTTTCTTAATTTTATACACACACACATACACACACACACACTGGAATACTAGTCAGCTGTAAAAAGAATGAAATCCTGGCTTTACAACAAAATAACTGGAAATCATTATACTTAGTGGAATAAGCCAGTCCCCCCTAAAAAAGTCATATGTTTTCCTTGATCTATGATAACTAATAGAGTACAAAAATGTAATGTATATGAATGAAATTGGCATTTTGATTTGGTTATTGTTTTTCAGCCTTTGTCTCTACTGTTGAGGAACAGTGGTTTTTTTTTTTTTTCCTTACTATTTGTTGAATTCTTAGTGGAGAGTTAAACTCATGATTATAAAATAAACTGAAAGTATGTCATTGTAAAAATTAAGAATAAGAAAGGGAGGAGGAGGAAGGGGTGGGATCAGGAGTGGGAGGGAAGGTAGGGTGGGAAGTATCACTATAATCCTAAATCTGTATATGTGAAATACATGAAACTTACTGACCTTATATAAATTTAAAAAATTGAAAAATTAGAAAAAATAGGTCTTAAATCCCAATCCTGTAAACAGATTTATTTTCTAGAAAATTGAGCTGTTTCTGGACAGACCTGGGAAGAGATGGGGGCTTGATATGTGAAGGAGACTTAGGAGCTTTTGTGATCAGCAGTTCCAGACCTAGTAGAGGAGCTCAGATTTAACTGCTCATAATTTATGAACCACATTCTTGTCAATAAAGGATCAAAGTCAGTCTTCCAGTTGTCAATGTCACATTGAGTACTTAGGAAGGGAGGAACAAGTCCAGGTTAGCATTGGACAACCACAAATTTGGAGAAAGATAAAGAGTAAACATCCTATCATCACTATTTTTATGGCCTTTTGGTCAGCCTGAACTATGTTTTTGTGATTGATGGAGATGGTGGGAAAGAGTATTCCCTTCTCAAGACTCTCCCGTTATTCTCATGAATCAGTTATTCCCTGGGTCCCCCAGGACATGTTTTTAATTCTGTTTCTTAGGCAGTTCATGCTGGGAAAGCAAGAACCTTATTTCATACATTACAACTGTAAGCTATAATGAACATAAACACGAAAGAAAAAGAATTGTTGTGATTTTGTTTTATCCAACAGTGAAAGAATGGGTTTAGTCCTTTATCTAATCTGAATCTTTTGCTTCTCCAAGTCTGTTCAATAATTCATCAGGAGGCAGTAACCCAGTGGTAAACAATATACTGTTTCCCCTGTTGGTACTTAGTAAACTTTAGCTTCTCCAATCTGTTCTCATAAATGAATCCTGTAATTTCTTTAATCATTTTAGTCACTCTTCTCTGAATCTGTTCAATTAGATAACTTTTTGGCAGAAGTACTTGCATTGAACAGTCTTCCATATGTCGTCTCAGATGAGTGGTGGGGAATGCTTGAGTCTTTTACATTCATGGCTCAGTGGCTGTACCATTTTGAATACTACAGTATCTGAATATAGGAGGCATTTACCAAATGCTTATGAATAGAAATTGTTGAATATGGACCTTCAGACAATTTGTTAGGTTCCTGTAGCCTCTTTCTCTTAAACCCTTTACTAACATTTATTTTCTTCTTAACAATAACTGATTTGAAATTGTAGTAAGAATTTTAATGCATGGGGCCAGCGCCATGGCTCACTTGGTTAATCCTCTGCCTGCGGCGCCGGCATCCCATATGGGCGCTGGGTTCTAATCCCGGTTGTTCCTTTTCCAGTCCAGCTTTCTGCTGTGGCCTGGGAGGGCAGTGGAGGATGGCCCAGGTGCTTGTGCCACTGCACCTGTATGGGAGACCAGGAAGAAGCACCTAACTCCTGGCTTTGGATTGGCACAGTACCGGCCGTGGTGGCCATTAGGGGAGTGAACCAATGGAAGGAAGACCTTTCTCTCTGTCTGTTTCACTGTCTGCAACTCTACCTGTTCAAGTAAATTAAAAAAAAAAAGAATTTTAATGCATATCATACAAATTATTTTGAGGAGAGTAAATGAATTAGTATTTTTGGAGCTGGCACTGTGGCACAGCAGGTTAAAGCCCCAACCTGCAGTACTGGCATCCCATATGAGCGCTGGTTTGAGTCCCGGCTACTCTTCTTCCAATCCAGCTCTCTGCCATGGCCTGTTAATGCAGTAGAAGATGGCCTAAGTGCTTGGCCCCTGCATCCTCATGAGAGACCTAGAAGAAGCTCCTGGCTCCTAGCTTTGGAATTAGACGGGCTCAAGCCATTGAAGCCATTTGGGGAGTGAACCAGAAGGTGGAAGACCTTTCTTTCTGTGTCTCTCTCTCTCTGTCTGTAACTCTACCTCTCAAATAAATAAATAAATAATAAAATCCTTAAAAAAGCAAAAAAGAGGGATCAGTGCTAAATATTTGTGAAATTTGAAAAGCATTTGATATCACAATGCCCTTTTCTTTCTTTCTTTTTTTTTTTTTCTTTTTGACAGGCAGAGTGGATAGTGAGAGATAGAGACACAGAGAGAAAGGTCTTCCTTTTTGCCATTGGTTCACTCTCCAATGGCCGCTGCGGCCAGCGCATCTCGCTGATCCGAAGCCAGGAGCCAGGTGCTTCTCCTGGTCTCCCATGCGGGTCCAGGGCCCAAGCACTTGGGCCATCCTCCACTGCCTTCCTGGGCCATAGCAGAGAGCTGGCCTGGAAGAGGGGCAACCGGGATAGAATCCGGCGTCCCGACTGGGACTAGAACCCGGTGTGCCAGCGCTGCAAGGCGGAGGATTAGCCTGTTAAGCCACGGCACCGGCCTCTCTCTTTCTGTGAGTGTGTGTGTGTGTATGTGTGTGTAACTATGACTTTCAAATAAATAAATAAATCTTTTAAAAAATGTTTCCTCATTGGAAGATACATTGCTTTAAAAATTACACCATCAGTGGGGCCAGCGCTGTTGCTCAGTAGGTTAATCTTCCACCTATGGCTCTAGCATCCTATATGGACGCTGGTTCTGGTCCTGGCTGCTCCTCTTCCAGTCCAGCTCTCTGCTATGGCCTGGGAAAGCAGTATAAGATGGCCTAAGTGCTTGGTCCCCTGCACCTGCCTGGGAGACCCTGAGGAAACTCCTGGCTCCTGGCTTTGGATCAGCCCAGCTCCAGCCATTGCAGCCATTTGGGAGGGTGAACTAGTGCTGGAAGACCTCTCTTTTTTCTCTTCCTCTTACTGTCTGTAACTCTACCTATCAAACGAATAAATAAAATCTTCAACTTATAAATAAATAAATTCTTCAACTTATCTTTAATTTTAATCTACATATTTTGGAGGCAAGGCTGTGTAAATATAGTGTTCAATTTATGAATCATTCTTAATTGACCAGCAGTGATTCTCAAGAAACCTAAAATAGAAATCAGTTGCTTTCTGAATCAACAGCATGGTCAGAGAGCACTTAAATGTATGATATATAAGTTGTGTGAAGGGCTCTGATTTTTATCTTTTAAAAAATACATAAATGCAAATTGTTACTTATAAGGAAAGGTGTCTGATAATAGATGTTTTTAGTTTTTCTTTTCAATTTCTTAGTTTTCTATATATACATTACCCATCCAACTTTTTGATTTGCTCCTAAAACTACAGAGAAAAGAGAAATTTTTAATATGCTTTTCATGAATAATAATTCTTGGCACGTTTCTCCTGTGGATATCTAATAGCACTTTATTCCTGGTGTTCAAATGTCATTCTGAGATTTTGCTTTGTCAATTTCCTGGGGAATTCCCTTTAATCTCTCCCATGTTGGGTCTCCTGTTACTTGGATCAATGTTTTTCTCTGTGTTTATTACTTTGGAGAAACATAATCTTCATTAGTTTCCTGAGAAAGAGTATGTGGGTGGTATGTGAAATATGCCTTATTCTGTTTTTCACTTGACTGAAAGTTTTGACTGTGAATAGAAAAAATGTTAGATATTATTTTCCCACCAGATTTGAAAGCTTTTCTCCATTTGCCTTTGAGCTTCCAGTGATGTTAAGGAGCTTGAGTTCTTTCTGACTCTTCATCCGTACCGTGTGCTCGTGTTCTGAAATTTCACCATGATTTGCCTTGAGGTGATTCAATTTTAATCCCTATTGCAGGGCATTCATTGTAACCTTTTGTTCTGAAAGCTCAGGTCCTTCCATTCAGGGAATTTGATATTTTTGAATATTTCCTTGTCTCTATTTTAACTCCTATTTTTTTTTTCCTGAAACTCCTGCTCTATATTCACATGCCAGATCTGGATTGGCTATCTTTTTCTCTAATCCCTTTCATTTCTTTGCATTGTTCCTCCTTCTGGAGTGTTCTATTCTGCATGCTGCATTGATTCTTGGTGTTCCTCATTGATTGTTTAGGATTAGTTTCTAAGGTTTATTCAAAGTCTGTCTGTCCACCTGTTTTCCACCATCCAGTTATTTTTTCTGTTTTATCTATATCCATTTTCTTATTTTTTTGTCTTGCCTTTTAGTTATTCTTTTTTTGAAAAGTAATTGCATGCATTAAATCTCACATTTTTTTCCTAAAAGACATCACTCATGACTTAAAGACATGTTTATAGAGATACTGGAGGTCTTTTGTCTCAATCAGGTAAGAAATGTTGGCTGGCTAATCGAGAAAGTCAGCTAAAATAGGAAATCATTAATAGTGTATACTTTTAACACACTATTTTAAGTAAAGTCATAATTATATGTTTATTAGCCAATTCATTGATTTTAGGATAATCTTTTTTGAGCACAGACCTGTTAATTTGAATATCATATATATTGTGTTTCTTCCACAAACCATGAATATATTGCATCATATGAGCATATTACAAGGTTTCCAATTTTTTTGAGAGTCAAGGTCTTAAAGATCACTTGAACAACATCTGAGATGTGGACATTGTGGTGTAGTGGGTTAAGCTACAGCTTGGGATGCCTCCATCCCATATGAAAGCACCAGTTTGAGGCCTGGGTACTCTACTTCCAGTTCAGCAACCTGATTTCATGCCTGGGAAGGTATCAGAAGATGGCCTATGTACTTGAGCCCTTGCCACCCATGTGAGAGACCCAGATGGAGGTTCTGGCTCCTTGATAGAGCCTAGCCCAACTCCAGCTGTTGTAGTCATTTGGGGAGTGAGTCAGCAGATGGAAGATAGTTCTCTTTCTTCTCTCTCTCTCTCCCCTCCTCTTTCTTTTTGAGAGGTAGGTTAAAAAATAAGATCATCTAAAAGAAAATTGTAAATCTTTTTAAACTTTTATTTAGTAAATATAAATTTCTAAAGTACAGTTTATGGATTACAATGGCTTCCCCTCCCCATAACTTCCCTCCCACTCGCACCCTCCCATCTCCCGCTCCCTCTCCCATTCCATTCACATCAAGATTCATTTTCAATTATCTTTATATACAGAAGATCAATTCAGTATATATTAAGTAAAGATTTCATCAGTTTGCACCCACACAGAAACACAAAGTGTAAAATACTGTTTCAGTACTAGTTATAGCATTACTTCACATTGGACAACACATTAAGGACAGATCCCACATGAGAAGTAAGCACACAGTGACTCTTGTTGTTGACTTAACAATTTGACACTCTTGTTTATGGCGTCAGTAATCTCCCTAGGTTCTAGTCATGAGCTGCCAAGGCTATGGAAGCCTTTTGAGTTTTCCAACTTCGATCTTATTCAGACAGGGTCATAGTCAAAGTGGAAGTTCTCTCCTCCCTTCAGAAAAAGGTACCTCCTTCTTTTATGGCCCTGTTCTTTCCACTGGGATCTCACTCGCAGAGATCATTTAGGTCTTCTTTTTTTTTTTTTTTTCCCAGAGTGTTTTGGCTTTCCATGCCTACAATACTCTCATGGGCTCTTCAGCCATATCCGAATGTCTTAAGGGCTGATTCTGAGGCCAGAGTGCTATTTAGGACATCTGCCATTCTATGTAAATTTTGATATATTTTTTTAAACTTTTACAGTTGTTACACAAACCAAGTTAAAAAAGAAATTTTATTAGACATGTACCATATTCAAGTTTTTCTAGAACATTCAACATAATTTTGAAGAAAACTGTGTTCATATTTTTACATAATATTTAATTAAACTACACATTTGTAATAAACAGTGTAACTAGGATAAACAGTTTTGCAAATAAATACAATTGCTGCTCAGTAAGTGTACATCTGAACTGCTGGTAACAGAAGTAGGAGTTGTAGTTAAAAT
The DNA here is from genome assembly GCF_033115175.1 of Lepus europaeus. NCBI lineage: Eukaryota > Metazoa > Chordata > Mammalia > Lagomorpha > Leporidae > Lepus > Lepus europaeus. The sequence continues at coordinate 60,588,024 of NC_084829.1, read as the reverse complement.
AGCTAATCTTGGGCTGGTGTTGTGGTGTAGTGCATAAAACTGCCGCCTGTTAGGCTGGCATCCCATATGGGCACCGTGTTATGTCCTGGCTGCTCCAATTCCAATCCAGCTTCCTGCTAATGGCCCGGGAAAAGCAATGGATGACAGCCCAAGTGTTTGGGCCCCGTCGCCCACTTAGGATACGGTCGAAATTCCTGGATCCTGGCTTTGGCTTGACTCAATCCCAGCCATTATTTGCCATGTGGGGAGTGAACCAGCAGATGGGAGATCTCTTTCTGTTTTTCCATTTCTCTGTAATTCTGACTTTCAAATAATTCATACATTTTAAAAAATAGCTAATCTTCAGGCTTAGAGAGAGGAAAGAATTCACTCATAATGAGGAGATGCAATGAAGACAATTTGATATAACAATTTTAGTGGGTTACAGATGGTGATGTACAGGTCTGTGTAAAGATAATCAGTGAAGAAATTGTCACTGTAAATGAGAGTCTCTTAGTTAAAGTCTCTGATTTGTGATGTGCAGTTTGTATAGACAACATTATTTGTGTGTGATAAGAAAACTTATAAATAAGGAATAAATAAGTTCTAGCAAATTATTAAGATCTAATTGTTCATCTGATTTACCTGTCAGAAATGTAAAACCTTCATGTTTCACAATATTCTTCTTATCTTCAAAACCAGAGTTAGGATTATTTTCACTTGGAAGGTTAGAGAAATGGATTTAAGTAACAGCATTTAATAAACTGTGTTGATTACCTGGAAACTTCAGCCAGTTTTGGGCTTTGTTTTGTTTTTTAGTTCACCTTGGCTATATAAAGTAAATAGATGGATTATTAATGTTTAAGAAGAAAATAAACATTGATTTGGATGAAATTAACAAAAATGTATAACTAGGTCAATAGGTACATTGAATAAGTTTTCTTCCTCTCCTTGTCCTTCTCCTCCTCCTCCTCCTTTTCTTCTTCTTCTTCTTCTCCTTCTCCTTCTTCTTCCTTTATTTGAAAGGCAGAGTTTACAGAGACAGAGAGGAGGTGAAACACCAAGAGAGATCTTCCATCTGCTGGTTCACTCCCCAACTGGCTGGAGCTGGGCTGATCTGAAGCTAGCAGCCAGGAGCTTCTTTCAGTTCTCCCGCATGGGTGGCAAGGACCTAAGGACTTGGGTCATCTTCCTGTGCTTTCCCAGGCCATTAGCAGGGAGCTGTATTGGAAGTGGAGCAGCTGGGATTCAACAAGTGCCTGTATAGGATGCTGACGTTGTAGGAGGCAGCTTTACTCACTACGCCACAATGCTAATACTAAGTTTTAAGAAAGAAATGGATACTTTGACTTCTTTCTCTAATTTGTATCCCTTTGATTTCTTTTTCTTGCCTAATGACTCTGGTGAAAACTTCCAGAATGATATTGAATAGCAGTGGTTAAAGTGGGCATCCTTTTCTAGTTCTGGACCTTAGTGGAAATGCTTCCAACTTTTCCCCATTCAATATGATGCTGGCTGTGGGTTTGTAATATATTGCCTTGATTGTGTTGAGGAATGTTCCTCCTTCTATACCCAACAGAAATGTTTTTTATCATGAAAGGATGATATATTTCATTAAATGTATTCTCTTTATCTAATGAATTAATCACATGGTACAGAATTATGAAATAAGACTGCTACCTTACATCTCATACAAAATTCAACTCACAATGGATCAATGATCTAAATATACACACTGATACCATCAAATCACTAGAGAAAGACTTCAGGGCAACTGCAAGATGTTGGCATAGGCAAAGATTTCTTCGAAAACACTCCAAAAGCACAGGCAATAAAAAAAATAGACAAATAGGATTACATCAAGCTAAGAAGTTTTTGCACTGCAAGAGAAACACTCAAAAAAAGTGAAGAGGCAGCTGACAGAATGAGAGGAAATATATGCAAACTATGCAATTGATAAGGGATTAATATCTAGGATCTATAAAGAACTCAAGAAACTCAGCTACAAGGAAACAATCTAGTTAAGAAACAGGCAAAGGGCCGGCGCCGTGGCTCAACAGGCTAATCCTCCGCCTTGCGGCGCCGGTACACCGGGTTCTAGTCCCGGTCGGGGCACCGATCCTGTCCCGGTTGCCCCTCTTCCAGGCCAGCTCTCTGCTGTGGCCAGGGAGTGCAGTGGAGGATGGCCCAAGTGTTTGGGCTCTGCACCCCATGGGAGACCAGGATAAGCACCTGGCTCCTGCCATCGGAACAGCGCGGTGCGCTGGCCGCAGCGCGCTACCGCGGCGGCCATTAGAGGGTGAACCAACGGCAAAGGAAGACCTTTCTCTCTGTCTCTCTCTCTCTCACTGTCCACTCTGCCTTTCAAAAATAAAAAAAAAAAAAAAAAAAAAAAAAAAAAAAAAAAGAAACAGGCAAAGGACATGAACAGGCATTTTTTCAAAGGAAAAAATACATATGGCCACACAGGGGAGACCCAGAAGAAGCTCCTGGCTCATGGCTTCAAATTGGCCCAGCTCCGGCCATTGCAACCATCTAGGGAGTGAACTAGTGGATGGAAGACCTTTCTCTCTGTCTCTTCCTCTCTGTGTCTGTAACTCTACTTCTCAAAGAAATAATAAATCTTTTTAAAAAAAGAAAAAACAGTGAGGTTTCACTTCACTATGATTAGAGTGACTATCATCTAAAAATCAAAAAAATAATAAATGCTGGTGAGGATGTGAGGAAACAGATACCCTAATATACTGTTGGTGGAATGTAAAGTAACACAACCATTATGGAAGACATTATGAGATTCTTCAGAAATCTGAAAATAGATCTACCATATGACACAGTCATCCCACTCCTGGCAATTCAACCAAATGAAATGAAATCAGCATATGAAAGAGTTGTATCCCCATGTTTATTGCAGCTCAGTGGAATCATCTCAAATGTCCTTCAGTTGATGGCTGGAAAAAGAAATTGTAATTATATATATATATAATCATTATTATATAAAAATCATTATATATATATTCATTACATATAATGGAATAATACTCAGCCATAAAAATAAATCCTGTCTTTTGCAACAAAATAGATACAACTGGAACCAATTATACTTAGTGAACTAAGCCAATCCCAAATAGACAAATACCATATATTTTCTCTGATATGTGGTAATTAATATTGAATATATATATATATATATGTAGGAATGAAACAGTCATCTTGTTATTTAATTGGTGTATTTAGCCCTTGTGTGTGCTCCTGTGAAACTGTGATCTTTCTACTTTTTACTTGTTTAATATTATGGTTAGTGCATTAAGCCTGTTATTATAGAATAGACTGAAATTATGAATTCTGTTTTTAAAACAATTAAAAAAACAGAAAGGATGGAAGGAGGGAGATTGAGGAAGGAAAAGAAATAAGGAGGAATTGTGGTTATCTTAGAACTGTAGCTATGATTTAATGCTATAATTAGTAATCCAATGGTAGTTTTTTCACTTTGTGTTGCTATATGGGCAAAATGTTGAAATCTTTACCTAATATATACTAAACTGATCTTCTGTATACAAAGAGAATTGAAAATGAATCTTTACATGAATGGAAGGGGAAAGGGAGCGGCAAGGGGGAGGATTGCGGGCGGGAGGGAAGTTATGGGAGGGGGGAAGCCATTGTAACCCATGGGCTATACTTTGGAAATTTATATTCATTAAATAAAAGTTAAAAAAAAAAAAGGGAAAAAAAAAGAACTGTAGCTATGAAACATGAAATATATTCTCTTTATATTAATAAAAATTAAAAATTGAAATTCTAAAAAAAGGAATAAATGGAAAGCTAACTTTGTAATTAAGAATAGAGAATGAAATTTATCAGCAATAGACAACACTTATAAATAGCATGTTTGAATTCTATATGTATCATAATTTTATTAGGAAGACACGCATGGAGAACTGAAAAGATACTGAAATTCATAACATAGAAAGAAAGAAAAAGAGACTAGTAGAAAGACAAGAAACAAATTAACAAGTAGAATTAAGCGAGCATAGTGACTATGCAGTTGCAGAAAAAGTGCTTTCAGGGATCAGACTTCATGTTAGGCCGCTTAAAATGCTATGTGAGTATTTCTTTAAAGTATTATACTTTTTTTTACACAAAAATAGGCTTAGTAAGTATTAATATGTTGACATGAAATCAAGGGCCCAGGAAAGGATATTAGAAAAAACTCATGGATACACACTGAGAAGGTGAGATTATCAAAATAAGGTAAGTATATGGAGATGAAATGAATTAAGTAGAATGTCAGAAGATAATAAAATTCCCAACAGAAAATTTGGGCAGATAGTGCTGTAAAGAAAGGATTTTGCTCTTATCATGTTTTAATATGTAAGCATAACTCAGACAGTTCTTTTCTATCATTTATGTTGGCATTCAAAATTTTTCACGAAACATTTTTTCCCATAGCACAGTTATACCCATTTTGTATAGAGAAGAGTGTATGCTGGATAGAGTTGTTAGAATAGAAGCAAATATGGTCACAGAAGAGGAGTGACAAAACCCAAGTGAGGCTTTGGTACATTGTGGGAATTGAATCACAGCCAACAACCTGGAGAAAAGCAAGAATTGCAATTCAAATACTAGTGTGGGAGATACAATGTGTTGTCTTGGGGAAGTCTGGGAGTACATAATATCCTCATGTAGGAGGCAGTTGTAACTGGACAACAACATCGGAACTAGGTCTAAATCTCTATGAGCAGAAGTTTTAGAATCAGATGGAGAAACAGGGCCAATGTGATGGAAACAGGAACAGTTGTCACTATCCTTAGGCTTTTGAAATGGACCAAGAGAGTCAGCCCTGACTGATTGGAATGTTAGCCTGTGCTTATTCAGGCCCAGGAGACCTAGACAGAATTGATTAACAGTGGAGACTGTACATACACACATGAAAAATCCTTAGAGAAAGTTTGGTTTGATTAAGAAGAAATTCTCTATCCTGCCTCTTTCATTCCTGCCAGCCGTACTGGAAGTCTTAGTTGAGGGGCGCTTAAGTATAATCGCAAACTCCCTTTACTAGTGAAGAGAAAAAATTCTTAGTTACCTCTAACTGAGTTCGGATTGTTTCTATAATCCTATGGTGCAGCTTGTAGATGATTCTGTATTCATTGTGGATAGCTGGAATGCACTAAGATTTGTTACAGATAGACATTTGGCATTTGGAAAATTGCAAAAGCCAACCAGAGATGGCTATGGCTATATAGTGAAGAACCAGAATTAACTTGGAGACCAAATTCTAAAGAAATAAAATAAAAATGGAAATTAAAAAATAAGTGGATTGGGGGACTAGTGCTGTAGCATGGTGGGTAAAGCCACCAGCTGCTGTGCAAACATTCCATACGGGTGCCAGTTCAAGTCCTGGCTACCCCTCTTCTGATCCAGCTCTCTGCTATGATCTGGGAAAGCAGTGGTGGATAGCTTAATTGCTTGGGCCCCTGCATGTGTATGAGAGACCTGGAAGAAGCTCCTGGCTCCTGGCTTTGGTTCGGCCCAGTTCTGGCCATTGTGACCATTTGGAAAGTGAACCAGCAGATGGAAGATCCCTCTCTCTCTCTGCCTCTGCCTCTTTGTAACTCTGCCTTTCAAACAAATAAATAAATCTTAAAAAAATAAGTGGATCAGACAAATATTTGGTGCAGTTGTTAAGTGGCTGCTTGTGATGTCTGCATCCAATATCAGAGTACCTGATTCAAGTCCCAGCTCTGCTTCTGATCCAGCTTCCTTCTAATGCCAACTCTGAGAGGCAGCAGATGTTGGCTCAAGTACTTGGGTCCCTACCATCCATGTGGGTGAGGTGGATTAAGTTTCTGGTTCCTGGCTTCAGTCTGGCCCAACTCTGTCACAGTCATATGTGAACCAGAATATGGAAGATCTCTCTGCCTTTCAAATTAAATGTAAGTAAGTAAGTATTTTAAAAAGGAGAGGGCATAGACTCCTCCGTCCCACTTCAAAAAAATGAGTGATCTTTGCTACTAGTAAAAATTTGGTTTGCTTAAAGCTGTGTTTTTCCACTTGTGTTTTTGTCTGTAAGCTTTGTTAGCATAGTTGTCTAATAGATGTTGCATCATCTGAGTATAACAATAGATTTAGTTCCAGAATACAATTGTTATATAACAAAAATTTCACTATGTTCGAGTAAAAAGTGAATCAACACAGTTTTGAGCTCTGCATGTCTTTTGTTTGCAGGGAGTCAGGCATAAATGAGCATTTGTCATTGGACTGTTCTAGTGCATTGCTAGCACACTGTGCCTTGGGCATGACACATCAGAATCTGATGTTTATTTTTTTCTTACCTGCCAGCCCCTGCTGGAAAGAGTCTCCATGGAATTCATCATCTGCCATCTTTGTGGGAGGAATATATATAAATACGTGTTGAATGCATTTGTTACTGATAATGTGGATTCCAAAGCTGACTTAAATAAAAAAGTGTTGAGATGAATGATGAAGGGGATCTTCTGCAGGAGGTATGGAGTTAATAATTAAAATGTTATTTGCTAAAATACTGACAGCAAAGCTTTTTATTATTCTACATCAACTATTTGAGTTTCAGTAGGGCTAAGGGCAGCAAGATTATAGTTGTTATGTGTTTGTTTTGGAAGAGTTTATGAAGATTCTTCTCTACTACACAGTGAGTTTATAAATTTAGTAAAAACTGAGCAATTCAGAATCTTATCTAGGAAAGCTCACTTAGTTTGAATAATGTTTTAAAATAATTTCATTATGTACTAGTATGCCATAAAAATATTTATTCCTATTTTGCTTGTTATTGAGAGAACAGTCTTTGTTTATCTTGAAGTTTTTTTTCCCATTCTAATAAAAATGCTTGGAGATTAAATTACTAAAGATGAAAACCTGTTTTTAAATTATATTGATACATAGTATTTTAAATGGTGTTAGTCAATCATGGGAAATGGAGTATACTAAAATAACTCTTTGTCAATATGTAGAATTTCCCATCAGTTCTTAATGTGTATGTGCCCAACTTCTAGTCTAGTGTTTTTAACAGACCATTTTGGAAGATTGCAGTGTAGACGCAACTGTGGTCAAGTCTGGCAGATATGGATTTTCTTTAGATGAAGTTAAAATTTAATATAAGAAACAAATCCACTATGTGAATGGAGCAGTGATCGGCCAAGGTACTGTGCATGAAAGAGTGGCATATGAATCTGGTCCCCTCTCCTTCTTCATCTGTTGGAGAAGATAGCTAACATCTAAGGAATAAAGGCACCACTTCTACGTTTTATGATTGAAAAAAATGTGCTTTAGGACAGAGAAAAGAACAAATGTACTTTACAGGCTTACTGAGGTGAAAGTGTGAGTTATCCTAGTGTATGTTACTGTCATAGGCATCAAATGATGAAAGAAAAACAAATTTACTTGAAAGTTATTTTGTAGCTGCAGAAGACAAATTAGAGAAAAAAGCAAAGGTGCGCAGTATGTACATCATTAACATTTTGAGAGTTTGATTTCTAACTATTTTACTTTTTCTTAGACTAGGATTCACTTACTAATTCCAAGCCTTTGGCAGAATTGTGCTGTCTTCCCTGGTTCTCATAGCTGCAGGCCAGGATACCAGGTGATACAGCTTCTGTGACAATCCTTAGGAGACATACTGTTCTCAAGACTAGTCTACACCAAATGTGGATTCTTGTCTCTATGGAGAAAAGTAAACAATATGATTTTACAGAAACTCCACAGTGTTCACAGCCAAGAGACATACTCTATTTGGTGGTGGGAAGTGCCTTGGTAATTGGAATAGACATTATGTTTAATAGACCTAAGAATGGTGAACCTAGGCTGGTCTATTGGTGAACCGTTAGACCTCATCTCTGCTGAGTAATCTCCTTTGTACTTTCCTGTATAAGGTTACATTCTCAGGAGGGAGAAGGAAAGAAATGGTTGTAGCATTCTCTTCTCAGCTAACTGCTGTGTGGAAAAGGACAATGACTGTGTTCCATACCAGATGTTCTGGTAATGTGAGCAACAACAACATAAAGTTAACTGTAAAAACACAGCAGCTGAATAGAGGCTCCATGGATTCAAAAGGGCAGATAGTGCCTGTGAAGAATATCCCACAGGATAATCAATTCCCAACCCAAACAAATTCTTTGTCTTTCAGTAAAAAGAACAGTGATTAATCTTAGATTTGATACATCCCTAAAGCAATTTTGGTCTTTAAAATCATGCCATAGTCATGCATTTTGCTAAACTCTCAGTGGTGGTGATTACAAAGTAGACCAAACACACATTCTGCAGAGGAGACCCCAAGGGTGTATGAAGTTGTAAAATTGAGGGAAATGGAAACCCAGCATAACAATTAAAATCTATGTGTCAGGAACTTTGTGAGTGGTATTGAGCTGTGTGATATGCTAAATGAGTTGGGTAAGGTCTGTTCTCTGTTCTGTACACCTTTATAACTCAATTCAGAAAACCTTGACACAGGTAGACACAAAAGGGGCTGTGTCTGCACTTAGAAGTCCGTGTGCCATCTGGGGTGAGACCAGAGATTTGTCCTCATCTGCAGATCTTTTGAGGACATTAATGTAGCCCTAGGGGGAGGCTCTGACTGCCCTTCCAGAGGCTACCCCCAAAAGGCTGGAGATTGACTTACATGAGCTTTGCCTACTTTCTCTGCTTTATGTCATTGTGTCTGTGATTCAAAAGAGACTTCCTGATGTTATGTTTATATTTTCAATGTATTTTGTCTGTTAGGATTCAGAGGTTTTGCTTTCAGATTTCAAGATTTATAGCTCCTTTTATATTGATTTCTATTTACTTCAAACCTGTCTGATTCCTGTTTATTAAGTGGCTCTCTGTCTAAGAAATCTGGATGTTAAAAATTAAGTTTTTATTTCATGTGCAATAGTAAGTACACATTCCTGAAACCAGAATGTCTATGCAAGAATACTTTAAAAAGTTTGTGAAAAATTGAAATCAACAGTTGAACTTATTTTGGAGCAATATTTTTTGAAATCCATGCATCATTTTTTCATAAGATGCTTTTTTAACTTCCATGAAACAGTGTTTTTGGAATTGAAATAAAATTCTTTTTTAAAAAAATATTTACTTTATGTTTTTGAAAGGCAGAGTTACAGTGAGAAAGAGAGAAATGGGCTGAGACACACACATACACACACATACACACACAGAGGTCTTCCATCTGCTGGTTCACTCACTAAAAGGCCACAACAATCAGGGTTGGGCCAGGCTGAAGCCAGGAGCCAGGAGCTTCTTCTGGGTCTTTCACATGGGTGCAGCGGCCCAAGCACTTAGACCATCCTCTGTTGCTTTCTCAGGCCACTAGCAGGGAGCTGGATTTAAAGTGGAGCAGCTGGTAATCCTCTGCCTGCGGTGCTGGCACACCGGGTTTTAGTCCCGGTCGGGGCGCCGGATTCTGTCCCAGTTGCCCCTCTTCCGGTTCAGCTCTTTGCTGTGGCCCGGGAGTGCAGTGGAGGATGGCCCAGGTCCTTGGGCCCTGCACCCACATGTGAGACCAGGAGAGGCACCTGGCTCCTGGCTTCGGATCTGCGCAATGCTCTTGCTGCAGCGCGCCGGCAGCAGTGGTCATTGGAGGGTGAACCAACGGCAAAGGAAGACCTTTCTCTCTGTCTCTCTCTCTCTCACTGTCCACTCTGCCTGTCAAAAAAAAAAAAAAAAAAAAAAAGAAAGAAAGAAAGTGGAGCAGCTGAGTATCAAACCAGTGCCCATATAGGATGCTGGAGGTGCAGGTAGCAGCATAACCTGCCATGCTACAGTGCAGGCCAAAAATAAAACTCTTAATTTCATTTTCCACGAACTTTTTGAAGTACCTCATAGTTTAATATTGGCCCTAATACTGTGTGATTTAGGACAAGTTATTAGACTTTTGTGTGTCCCATTGGGACTTCACTTGTATCAGCTGGAGGAGAATTTGCAGATATTAGTGCTTAGGAGATAGCACACATTGAAAAGGAGTCATTTCTCATATACACTTTATTTTACTATAGGTTGATCAGCAATAGCTTCCCTGAGTTTCCATTTTTACATCTTTAACACATTTTCTGCTTTTTTCTTTACATGATAGAATTTTATTTGCCTATGATAATAATACTAATTGTGTATGATATCCATTTATATAAACACATATCTATTCATCTAATTTAAGGCTTTCCAAAGAAAATGACTGGAATGATATTTAACACTCTAGTTATAAACATATGTTATAGGATAGAACACCATTTCCTGTCATATTTAAAATATTCCATTTCATGAGGCTCAGTATTTTTATCTTCAGGATTTCAGCTGATATCTTCACTGAAGGTTCCATAATATTCTTGAATCTTTTTTCATACAGCATTATAGATCCAATTGCCAATGTATACATGAAATATAAATGTAAATGTTTAAAATTTTTTATTAATACAAATAGAACAGATTTCTTGTATTTCATAGCTATAATTCTAAAAAGAAAACCATACATCTCTCTCTCTCCCTCCCTCAATTCACCTCCTTCCTTCTTTCCTCTTTTTATTCTTTAATTTTTACAAAAAACATAATTCAGTCCATTATATAATCACAGGTTTAACACACCGCTAACCATAATATTCAACAAGTAAAAAGTAGAATGACTACAATTCTGCAGAAGTATAAACAAAGGCTAAAAGGAACAATCAAATCACAAGATGTCTGTTTCTTTCCCATATTTTTTTTTGTGGTCTATGATAACTGCTACATATCAGAGAAAATATATGATATTTGTCTTTTTGGGAGTGAGTTATTTTTTTTTCAAACAATTATAATTTTTTTTAAATTTTTTATTTAGTAAATATAAATTTCAAAAGTACAGTTTATGGATTACAATAGCTTTTCCCCCCCATAATTTCCCTCCCACTCGCACCCCTCCCATCTCCCGCTCCCTCTCCCATTCCATTCACATCAAGATTCATTTTCAATTATCTTTATATACAGAAGATCAATTCAATATATATTAAGTAAAGATTTCATCAGTTTGCACCCACACAGAAACACAAAGTATAAAATACTGTTTCAGTGCTAGTTATAGCATTACTTCACATTGGACAACACGTTAAGGACAGATCCCACATGAGAAGTAAGCACACAGTGACTCTTGTTGTTGACTTAACAATTTGACACTCTTGTTTATGGTGTCAGTAATCTCCCTAGGCTCTAGTCATGAGTTGCCAGGGCTATGGAAGCCTTTTGAGTTTGCCGACTTCGATCTTATTCTGACAGGGTCATAGTCAAAGTGGAAGTTCTCTCCTCCCTTCAGAGAAAGGTACCTCCTTCTTTTATGGCCCTGTTCTTTCCACTGGGATCTCACTCACAGAAATCTTTCATTTAGGTCTTCTTCTTCTTCTTTTTTTTTTATTCCAGAGTGTCTTGGCTTTCCATACCTGAAATGGGAATGAGTTATTTCAATAAGCATAATGGTTCCTAGTTGCATCCATTTTGTTGCAAAAGTCAAGATTTCATTTTCCTTTATATATGAGTAGTATTCCACAGTGTATAACACCACATTTTCTTTATCCAGTCATCAGTTGATAGGTATCTGTGTTGATGCCATATCTTAGCTATTGTAAATTGAGCTGCAGTAAACATGGGAACACAAATAACTCTTTCATATGTTGATTTCATTTCCTTTGGATAAATTCCCAGGAGTGGGATGACTGAGTCATATGATAGAGTTTCAGATTTCTAAGAAATCTCCAAGCTGTCTTCCACGGTGGCTGCACCAGGTTACATTGCTACTAGCAATGTGTTAGAAAGGTTAGTGTACCTTTCCCCCCTACACCTTGTCAGCATTTATTTATTTATTTATTTTTGATTTTTGGATGATAGCCATTCTAACTGGAGTGAAGTGAAACCTCATTGTGGTTTTTATTTGCATTTCCCTGATGGCTAGTGATCCTGAGCATTTCTTCATGTGCCTGTTGGCCATTTATATTTCATCCTTTGAAAAATGCCTGTTCAAGTCCTTTGCCCATTTCCTAACTGGATTTTTTTTTATTTTTTTTTTATTTTTTTTTTATTTTTTTTATTTTTTTAACTTTTATTTAATGAATATAAATTTCCAGTATACAGCTTATGGATTACAATGGCTTCCCCTTCCCATAATTTCCCTCCCACCCGCAACCCTCCCCTCTCCCGCCCCCTCTCCCCTTCCATTCACATCAAGATTCATTTTCAATTCTATTTATATACAGAAGATCAATTTAGTATAAATACTTCAACAGTTTGCACCCACATAGAAACACAAAGTGAAACATACTGTTTGAGTACTAGTTATAGCATTAAATCAAAATGTACAGTACATTAAGGACAGAGATCCCACATCAGGAGCAAGCGCACAGTGGCTCCTGTTGTTGACCCAACAAATTGACACTCTAGTTTATGGCGCCAGTAACCACCCTAGGCTGTCGTCATGAGTTGCCAAGGCTATGGAAGCCTTCCAAGTTCCCCGACTCTGATCATATTTAGACAAGGTCATAAAAGACAGGTTGAGGATAGTAACCAATGATCCTAAGAGTGGCCTTAACCAGGTCTGAACAATTATACAGCATTAAGTGGGGAAGAGGACCATCAGTACACACAGGTTGGGAGTAGAGCCATTGGTGGTAGAGTAGAGGTTATGATTACAAAGGAATGAGGCCCAAGTGCACTAGACAGGGTCTAGAACAAAGGACAGAGTCATTATTAGAGGAGCTAAGAAAGGTGCTGTTTAAGCTACAAGTAATTTTTCTGGTTGAGAGGCAAATAGAACCTGATAAAAGGGGCTTGATAATAACTGGATTTTTTGTTTTGCTGTTGTTGAGTTTCTTGATTTTTTTTTTTTTTTTTTTTTTTTTTTTTACAGGCAGAGTGGATAGTGAGAGAGAGAGACAGAGAGAAAGGTCTTCCTTTTTTGCCGTTGGTTCACCCTCCAATGGCCGCTGTGGCCGGTGCATCGTGCTGATCTGAAGCCAGGAGCCAGGTGCTTCTTCTGGTCTCCCATGCGGGTGCAGGGCCCAAGCACTTGGGCCATCCTCCACTGCCTTCCCGGGCCATAGCAGAGAGCTGGCCTGGAAGAGGGGCAACTGGGATAGAATCCGGCGCCCCGAACGGGACTAGAACCCGGTGTGCTGGTGCCGCAAGGCAGAGGATTAGCCTGTTAAGCCACGGCGCCGGCCAGTTTCTTGATTTTGTTATATATTCTGGTTATTAATTCTTTATCAGCTTCATAATTTGCAAATATTTTCTCTCAGTATGTCAGTTGCCTCTTAATTTTGCTGAGTGTTTCCTTTGCAGTACAAGAGGCTTCTTAGCTTGATATAATCTCATTTGTCTATTTTGGCTTTGATTGCCTGTTCTGGGTGTCTTTTCCAAGAAGTCTTTGTCTATGCTGATGTCTTGGAGAGTTTCCCTGATTCTTTTCCTCTAGAAATTTGATGGTATTAGGTTGCAAATTTAAATCTCTGATCCATTGTAAGTTGATTTTTGTATAAGGTGTAAGGTAGGGGTCTTGATTCATACTTCTGCATGAACAGATAAAATTTTCATAACACCATTTGTTGAAGAGACCATTCTTTTTCCATTGATTGATTTTAGCTTGTCTATGAAATATTAGTTGGTTGTAGCTGCATGGATTAATTTCTGGAGTTTTTATTCTGCTCTGTTGGTTTACATGTCTACTTTGTGCTAACACCAGGCTGTTTTGATTATAACTACCTTGTAGTATGAGTTGAAAACTGATATTGCAATGCCTCCAGCTTGGATTTTTGCTGTTTAAGACTGCTTTAGCTGTTCGGGGTCTCTTGTGTTTCCATATGAATTTTAGCATTGCTTTTTCTTGGTCTGAGTAGCATGTCCTTGATATTTTTATTGGGATAGCATTGAATCTGTAAAATGTAGTATGGACATTTTGATGATATTACTTCTTCCAATACATGAACATGAAAGATTTTTCCATTTTTTGAGTCTTCTTCTATTTCTTTCTTTAATAGTTTGTAATTTTCATTGTGAAATTTATTCCAAGGTATTTAATTTTTTTGGTAGATACTGCAAATGGGACTGATCTTACAAATTCTTTCTCAGTCATGGCATTGTTTGTGTATGATTTTTGTGTGTTAATTTTATATCCTGCAACTTTTGTGTCTATGAATTGATATATTTCTTCCAGATTTTCCCATTTCTTGGTATATAGCTGTTTGTAGTAATTCATGAATATTCTTTTTATTTCTGTAGTACCCATAGTTACATCTCCTTTTTTATCTCTGATTTTATTAATTTGAGTTTTCTCACTTTTTTTTAGTTAGTTGGGGCAATGGTGTATCAATTTTTTTTTTTTAAAACAGCTCTTCATTTCACTGAGCAATTTTGTTTATTTTTCTCTAATTATGATTTTGTCTTTCCTCCTACTAATTTTGGGTGTGGAGTGCTGTGTGTGTGTGTGTTTTTAAACATTTATTTATTTATTTGAATGCAAAAGTTAGAGAGAGGCAAAGGCAGAGGCAGAGAGAAAGAAATCTTCCATCTGCTGGTTTACTCCCCCAAGTGGTTGCAACGGTTGGAGCTGTGCCAATCTGAAGCCAGGAGCTAGGAGCTTTCTCCTATTCTCCAACGTGGGTGCAGGGGCCCAAGCACTTGTTCCATCTTGCACTGCTTTCCCAGGTCAAAACAGAGCACTAGATCGGAAGTGGAGCAGCCAGGGCTCAAATGGGCATCCATAAGGGATACTGGAACTGCAAGCTGCAGCTTTACCTCTATGCCACAGCACCAGCCCTAATTGTTATTGATTTTCAGTGTCCTTAAGATGCATTGGTAGTTCATTTATTTGATGCCTTTCCAATTTCTTGATGTAGTCACTAATTGCTATAAAATTCCCTCTTAACACTGCTTTTCCTACGTCCTGTAAGTTTTGATATGTTATATTGTCATCTTCCTTGGTTTCTAGAATTTCTTAGATTTCCCCTCTGATTTCTTTTATGACACACTGTTCATTCAGGAGCATGTTGGAAAGTCTCCATGTATTTGCACATTTCCTAGAGTTCCTTAAGTTGTTAATTTCCAGCTTCCATTGTGGTCAGAAAAGATACATGATATGATTTTAATGTATTTGAATTTATTGAGAATTGTTTTATGCTTAGCATATGGTCTATCATAGAAAAAGTACCATGCACTGATGAAAATGATGTATATTCTGCAGCTGTGCAATGAAATGTTGTATAGATATCAACGAGGTGTGTTTGGTTCTTAGTGTATATTAGTTTTGTTGCTATTTATTATTTTTTTTTTGTCAAGTCAATCTGTCCATTGATGAAAGTAGGGTGTTGAAGTCCCCTATTATTGTATTGAATCTTAGGTGTCCCTTTGGATCCATTAACACTTGTTTTAAATAGCCAGGTCCCCGGGCACCAGGTGTATATACATTGATTATAGTCAAAACTTCCTATTCAATTCATCCCTTAATCATTACATACTACTCTTCTTTGTCTCTTAACAGTTTTTGTGTTAAAGTCTATTTTGTCTCACATTAGCATGGGTACAATTGCCAATTTCTGCTTTCTGTTAGCATGGTATATCTTTTTACATCTTTTCACTTTCCGTCTGTTTTTATCTTTGTTGGTTGGTGAGGTATGCTTCTTGCAGGCAGCAAATAGATGGGATTTGTTTTTTAATCTATTCATTCTGTTATTTTTTAATTGGAAAATTTAGGTCATTTACATTCAAGGTTATTATTAATAAGTAGCAATTTGGTTCTGCCATTTTTCTATAACTATTCCTTATTTGTTTTGGATTTCATCTGTGTTTTACTAGGAGATTTTTCTGCCTTCACATTCTTTATGATGATGACTACCTTTGTTTCTGTGTGTGTCACATCCTTAAGCATCATCTGAAAAGCTGGAAGAGTGCTGATAAATTATTTGAATTTATATTTGTGCAGGTCATTAGTTCACCTTTATTTATAAATAAATTTATTGGATACAGTATTCTGGTTTGACAGTTTTTTTTTCGTTTAGTACTTGGACCATTTTTCTCTATTCTCTTTGAGCCTATAGGGTTTCTGATGATAAATCCACTGTCTGTTCAATTGAAGAACATTTGAAAGTAATCTGGAATTTCTCTTGTGCACATTTTTAGAATCTTTTTGGTATTTTTTACTTTTGAAAGTTTCACTACAGTGTGTTGTGGTGAAGATCTTTTCGATCATGTTTATTAAGGGTTCTATGTACTTCCTGTACTTGAATGTCCCTTTCTCTAAATTTGGGAAGTTTTATGCTATTATTTCATAGAATAGGTCTTCTAACCCATCCTCACTTTCCACACCTTCAGGAATTCCTAAGACACATATGTTTGGTTGTTTGATGGTGTCCTATAAATCTGGAACATTATTTTCAGTTTTTCTGATTTTTAGATTTTTTTTCTTTTTTTGTCTGAGATATTTTTAAAGATTTGTCTTCTAGCTCAGATATTCTTTCTTCTACCTTACCAAGTCTATTGTTAAGGCTTTCCACTGTATTTTCTGTTTGATATATTGAATTATTCACTTCTAAAATTTTAGTTTGGGAGCTGGTGCTGTGGTGTATTAGGCCAAGCCTCTGTCTATGGGTGCTGGTTCATGATCTGGTTCCTCCACTTCTGATCCAACTCTCTGCTATGGCCTGGGAAAACAGTAGAAGATGGCCCACGTGCCAGGGCACCTGCACCATTGTGGGAGACCCAGAAGAAGCTACTGGCTCCTTGCTTTGGATTGGCCCAGCTCCAGCCATTGCAGCCAATTGGAGGAGTGAACCAGCAGATGGAAGAGCTTTCTCTCTGTCTCTCCCTCTCTCTGTCTGTAACTCTTCCTGTCAAATAAATAAAAACTTTTTTAAAAACTAAATTTGATTTCTTTTCATTGTCTCTTAACTCCTGGCAGAATTTTTCGTCCATGTTGTGGATGAAGTTATTTAACTCATGTATTTACTTCTCTGTGTTTCTGAGTAATCTTATGATCATACTTCTGAATTCCTTTTCAGGCATTTCATCAATATTGAACTATTATTTTGTTCCTTTTGGGGGGGGGTCATATTTCTTTCCTGTTTATTCTACTTTTATTTTTAGGTATTTGTGGAAACACTTTTCTACTTTTATTTTTAGGTATTTGTGGAAACACTTTTTTTTTTTCCTCCTCTGATGGCTTTTATCTTTGAAATATGCCTCTTTGGTTTAGTGGAATGTCTGCTCCTTTAGTGCATACCCAGAGGCATGTGCTGGGTGAGACCAGGGAGCTCCAGCTAGTGCTTTAATGTGGGGCAGCAGTCTTGGGTGACACCCAAGTTGGGCATGATAGATTTCCTCTATCTTCCACCTGGGTGGAGGGTATCATCATGTTGGTTGGCACGATCGTAGTGTCAGCCCCTCTCTGCCAAGGTGAACCAGTCACCCAGAGTGAGCCCACAGTGCCTAGGTAACTCACCCATGCAGGTGAAAAAGGTCTGTGAGCTGCTCAGTGTGAGCACAGAACTCTGAACCTGACACAGTGATTGCCCAAAGACCTGGACATACCTGATTGCACACCATATTTCCATCACAGAATTCCCATAGTCACAGGGGACAGACATCTGGTAGCTGGCTGCCCAAATTTGTTCTCTACCTGTCTTTTCTTACCTTTTAAATGTGTTGGTTGCTTTTCTACCTATCCACAAAGCCCTCACAAATTATTTTTGTCCTATCTACAGAAGTAATTATATTTATAGCTGTAAAATCTTAATTTCTTTAGTGAATGCAATTATTTCTCTTTCAGCTCACTTATGAAAATGCTAAGTAAAACCAGGACTAGTACCAAGTCTGGAGAATTGACTAAATTTTTTGCTTCATTTACTGTTTAAATTCATATTATATTATTTCATATTATATTATTTATTTCACATTTATATTATTATATAAATATTTCATATTATATTATTTTATATTATTCATGTATTATTTCATAATATCCCATATTATGAAAATCACATGGTTTAGGTATCTATAAAATTGCCTTCTCTTTTATGAAAGTGTTGGTTAGGTTCATTTTTCTCATATAGAATTTTCTATTGCAGATCTTTCATTGCTTTGCCCCCAGAGATGGGATTTATTTGTGGGCCTGGTGCTGTCATTGTTATTTTCCAGCTTATTGGGAATGGAAGTCCCATAGCTCTTCCTATGGGGAGTAGCTACCATCATTTATATTCTGATTCTCACATAGCAGCTCTTAAGAATGAATGGTGCTCTAAATATTTTTGGTGGATGTGAATATCTGCAAATTTTGGTCTAAGTTATTTTATTGCAAAAGCAATGAGGAGTGAAAAATTGACATTTGTGGTAGACTTGGAAATAATCCAAGTTGTCCCTGACATTTAGCTATCTAATTCCTTCACAAATGTTCTTGGGAATGAGAAACTCAACTTTTTCCCAAACAGTTCATTCCATTTTGAGTCCACTATATTAGATAAAATTTGCATTCTCTGTAACTTCTAAGAATTTTATGTGGATTTTCCTCCTGCTTTGTTTCTCACCATGAAGGACAGATGTGCTGTTGAACTCGCACTTGAAATGTGAAATATGTGAAAAAGACAGATTCTCATTCACTTATATAAAACTGTTCAACATTTAGTATTCATTGAAAGGAAACACCTTTGTTTTCAATATTTTGCTGTCTATAACATTTATAGGTAGAATTAAAGTGAAAAAAGTGAAAGCAGGCTCAAACCACACATATTTTGATTCTGCTACTTTCTAGGTATAAAGTCAGCTGAGTTGTTACATCTGCAAGAGCATCAGTTGCCTTATCAGGAAAATGGTTCAGGGCATGTCCCTCATTCATATGACACTCATATACCTTTCTGAAATAATGTATTACATTGTATTACATTTCTATTCCATGAAACAACATGTTTTTCATTTCTCCTTTTTCCTAGAGCATCTAGGCTTATAACTGACCTATTCTAGCCAATCCTGAGTGTTTGTTGAGCATAGACAGGAGGAAGGGTGGGGTGGAAGTGTCACTATGTTCCTAAATCTGTATATATGAATTATATAAAACTTGTATAACTTAAATAAGTTTTAAAAAAGAATAAAAATGTATTTGTTGAATAAATGAATAAAATCACTGCGTGGTAGAGGGATTCCAGTAAATCACTAGTCAACAAGGGTTGTGAATGTTCTCTATCTATTCTCTTCAATCAGTTTATTGAAGAGATATCTGCACTCCCAAGTTCATTGCAGCATTATAACAAAAACCAGCATGCAGAGCCAATGTGAGAGTCCATAAATGTATGGATTAAGAAAATGTGGTGTATATATATATATATATATACATATATATGTATATATATACACATACATACATAATGGAATATTATTCAGCCTTTAAAAATAAGCATTTTAATTTTTTATGACAACATAGATGAACCTGGAAGACATCATATAAGTCAGACAGAGAAGACGAATGTTGCATGATCTCACTTACACTTGGAGTATAAAAAAAAAAAGTTGAACTTTTAGAAAGTAAAATGTTTATTATCAGGAGCTGGGGGATGGGCAGACTGGGGAGGTGTTGGTCAAAGTACACAAAATTTCAGACAAGAAGATTAAGTTCAAGTGATCTATTTTACATTATGGGGTCACAATTAGTAATAGTTGAATATTTGAAAATCGCTAAAGGAGTATATTTTTTACTTTATTTTTAAATTTTTACTAATACAAAGAGAACAGATTTCATGTATTTTGTAGGTAAAATTGTAAGATTTTATTTGTTTGGTGCTGGCGCCGTGGCTTACTAGGTTAATCCTCTGCCTGTGGCACTGGCATCTCATATGGGTGCCGGGTTCTAGTCCCAGTTGCTCCTCTTCCAGTCCAGCTCTCTGCTGTGGCCCAGGAGGGCAGTGGAGGATGGCCCAAGTATTTGGGCGCCTGCAACCGCATGAGAGACCAGGAAGAAGCACCTGGCTCCTGGCTTTGGATCGGCATAGCTCTGGCAGTAGGGGCCATTTGGGGGTGAACCAATGGAAGGAAGAACTTTCTCTCTATCTCTCTCTCTCACTGTCTAACTCGATCTGTCAAATTAAAAAAAATAAAAAAAAAAAAAACACAGCTCCACGTGGGACCAAACCTGAGAGCTGGGAATTCAATCCAGGTCTTGCATATTGGTGGCAGAGGCCCAATCACTTGAGCCATCCCTACTGCATTAGAGGGTGCAAATCAGCAGGAAGCTAGAATCTAGAGCAGGATGTAGAAGCTAGAATCTATCAGAATCCAGGAGTCAAACCTGGGCACACTGATATAGGATGCAGATGTCCCAAATGGTGCCTTATCTGCTATGCCAAACATCTACCTCAAATTTTAAGTGTTCATGACACAAAAAAGATAATGCATATGTTAAACAGCTTGATGTAGCAGTCCCACAGTATATAATTCAAACATTAAGTCGTATAGCATAAACATAGAATACTTTTCAGTTAAATAAATAAACATTTAGAAAAGAAGGGAGATGTAGAGATGACTTTTTGTACCCAAATAAGAACATTAATCATCTTTGAGTGCAGTGGTTACAGGAAACCACTCAGGGTGGCTGACAGTTATAGTCAGAAGAGTAAGTTACTGTCTCACTGCAGTATGCTAGAAAATCTATAGGAGACTAGACAAGAAAGAGACAATGCAGGCCTAAAGAATGATAATATTAGTTTTTCCATAGATGAAGGTTAAGACCTGCAGGTGAGCATGGCCAGCTATGGAGCCTGGAGAGGTTGGTGAGGGTGGCTTATACAAGGCCACAGAAGATACTAATTTGAATCTTTCTTGAAGGTGATGTAAAACTGGATGTATCTTCAGCAGATGAACAAGACCAAATTTGTGATTTAGAAAAATAATGTAGAAATAGTAGTGATGGAGGATGTGGAGGAGAAGGCTAAGAATAGATATAGGACAGCAAGAAAGTGAAGACTGTGGTAATCCAGTTAACAAAAGATGAATTGAAGCACTTCATTTAAAATGATGAGTCCACTTGAAAGAGTTATCTCAATGTATTTAACTCCTCCAAATTTGCTCTAAGCTGCTTTCAGGTTTTCACTGTTGTAACTGAAGTGGCAACTGGGCATACATGACTTTATGCATTTTGAATTAATTTCTTGGGCTTTGTTACTGAAAGCAGAAATACTGAGTTAATAGGGAGAGATATGTTTAGATTAGTTCATGAAAGTTTGTGTTGTATTATTTGAAATACCTGTTTTTTTTTTTAAAAAATTATTTATTTATTTGAAAGGCAGAGTTGATATATATATATATATATATATATATATATATATATATATATATCTTCCATTCACTGGTTCACTCCCCAGATGGCTGCAATTGCCAGGCAAAGCCAGGCCAAATCCAAGAGCCAGGGTGCTTCTTCTGGGTTTTCCACGTGGGTGTAGGGGTCCAAGGACTTGGGCCATCTTTTGCTGCTTTCCTAGGTGCATTAGCAGGGACTTGTATAGGACGTGGAGCATCCGGGTCTTGAATCAGTACCCGTATGGGATGTCTGCATCTCAGGCAGTGGCTTTACCTGCTATGCTACAACACCAGCCCCTAAAATATCTGTTTTATTTATCTTTTCAAAACATTCTTCTACCTTTTTCTTTGAAAAACACTCTTCAAGGTAACTGAAGATACATTCTTTTCCATTGAACATATTCTTTTAACTTTGATAATCATTGGCCCTTTTTTCCATGATTTCTAAAAGAGGTTAAAACTTGATGTGATTTGTTTTTGCTTGCTTTTTTTTTTAAGCACTGATGCCATTAACAAAATCGGAGTGCTTGGTAAATCATAAATGATTACATCTCAGACTACTGCTATTATAGAAGGGTCAAAACCAAAGTATTAAAATATTTACATTAAAAAGGTAACTGTTAGAAAAAATTAAAAGAAAATGACTAAAACCAGTGATATTTGGAATCTGCATAATACTGCTTACTGTATTGGAAAGAAATTTCATAGGTCAAATTAGGGTCTAAATTTAACACTCAGCAAAATTCCTTCAGATGAAGTCTTTTGATTAATTTGGCCACATCACTAAGTGGAAACACAAAATGACAAACTTATATTAAGATATAAGCAACTTTCAAAAGCAACAGTCTGATGAGAAAAACATGAATTATGAAAACATCTTTTTTTTTTTTTGACAGAGTGGACAGTGAGAGAGAGAGACAGAGAGAAAGGTCTTCCTTTTCCATTGGTTCACCCTCCAATGGCTGCCGCGGCTGGTGCACTGCGGCTGGCACACAGCGCTGACCTGAAGGCAGGAGCCAGGTGCTTCTCCTGGTCTCCTATGGGGTGCAGGGCCCAAGCACTTGGGCCATTCTCCACTGCCCTCCCTGGCCACAGCAGAGAGCTGGCCTGGAAGAGGGGCAACCGGGACAGAATCCGGAGCCCCGACCGGGACTAGAACCTGGTGTGCCGGCGCTGCAAGGCGGAGGATTAGCCTGTTGAGCCGTGGCGCCGGCCGAAAACATCTTTTAATACTAAACATTGTTCATGGCCGTTCCTGGATATGAGCCTCCTGATGGAATTACAGCAGAAGCATGTCTGAAGTAGGAAAAGCTCTGGTGGAAATGTCAGAAGAGACTAGAATTTTCAACCTGTTTTAGTAGAATATTGACAGCTGTAAAATTAAGATTAATTAGCTTTCCATATTTATGCCATGCAGTGAAATGAAATTGTGTTTCTGTGCTTGCATCCATAGTTCTTCTAACCTAGTTTTTCTCTGTCTTCAACTCAAATGCCTCCTCCTCTGGTTAAGCTTGGCCTTGTTTCCCTGTCTATAAAAGACTGTTTAAAAATATCCTGTTTGCTTAATGATAGAAGTACTGTAGATTCCAGGAGTATGTTGGCCACATTGCTCCCTCTGAGACTCCTGAAAACTCTTGTTGCTTTGAGAGGTTTCCTTAGTTTATAGCGTTCAGAATCTAAAGGTGCTCAGATAAGGGATTAGAGCCTTACCCTATGGGGGCCCTCTCTTGGATGGTCAGGCTGTGTGATATAACCTAGAATGAGGTATCTTTCCAACAGAGTTGCTGATTATACTGCCTGGTGCCTGTGTAACAACAATCATGGCTTACATCTGCTCAGTCTTTACTATGCACCAGACAATGCTTGACCAACATAATGGTGTAACAAGGGAGAACTGCTTGATAAATGGTGAAACGTGTCTCGGTTTATTGGTAAACAGGTCCAACAGCTTCTTAATGGTTCCCTTCCACCCTTCACGCATCACTAGCTGTCCTACTGTTCTCCTGAGGTTGTCGGACCTCTCCACAACCAACTAAAGAGTTAAAAAGCTAACACCTGCCCCAGCTCCCCAGCACCCCAGCAGTGAGGAGGGAGCATTCTGACAATGTTTATTAAGGATAAGTGAGTAGCTGGTGCACATCCTAGCTCCATTACTTAGAAGCTGTGTGATTTGGGGCTGGTTAATTAGTTCCTTCTTTACTCAGTTTTCCTCATCTTTAAAACAGGTATGACAATGCACTCATTTTGAGGGATTGTTTCATGAATTAATATGTGTGAAGTATTTAAAAGAAAACTGGTGTGTGGTTGATGTAATAAAAATGCTTGCTTTTTATTTATTTTTTTAAGCCACACTAATGGTTGAATATTTGGACCATTATCCTTCAGTATCAATTAGATAGCAAAGCTGGGAAAAGGCAGATGGTCACTGTTGATTCAGTAGGGCTGTCTGGAGTTTGCAAATAATGAACAGCATTCCACTCATTTTGAGAACTAGTTGCCTCATCTTATATTTTAAATCAATTGACAACATTTAAATATCATGAAATTTAAAACAAAGATCCAAATTTTCAATATTCCTTGAAAATTTTGTGTAATTGGCAAATGTTGATTTCTTCCTGGGTAGCACTATCAACTCTTATGTTTACCATCCAACCCACTGTATAATTCTTTCATCTGTCTGCCTAGCATTTGCATTTGCTATTCCTGAACTAGGGCAACCCTAAACATATCATTTTCTTCATAGCATGGAAGCCCTTAACTACCATAAAGACATTATATTGCTTGTATTCAGTTGTAGGATTTTTTGTGAATCATAGTTCTTTTATTTTTATATTTTTGATTTCTTCTTATTCATAATAGAGTAAATCCTCACTTTAGACAGATGAAGCCTTATTTTCTGGAATTTTTATGGAGTAAGAGTCACATACTGCTATTTTGTTTTGGGTCCTCATTGGGGAAATTCTCATGTTAGTAACTAGGTTAATTGTTCTTTTCTTAAGAAACTTTTCCTTTTGGTCTGGCTTATATGAGGGAGGTATAGGTTTTTTTTTTTTAAATGTTTATTTAATTATTTTCATTTATGAGAGATAGAGAAAGAGAAAGAAAAATGTTTTTCATCTCTTGCTGGTTCATTCCCAAATGCCTACAGCAGGCAGGATGGATGTTTTTTAAACAAACTTTCTTTGGGCTTGGATCTCTGGGTTTTAGAAAGCAGAGTGGAGTTTTGGAAATCAGAGACTTGTAACTTTCATTTGCTGTTGTGGTCTTGGGCAAGTTACTCAGGTCTCGTTTTTCTCACTTATAACTGGAGATTCTATTATCTTTAAGGAGTATGCTAAGAAAATGTGCCTGACAATGTGCTCACACTGTCATTAAATTATTTATTTAACTGTTAGAGTTTGATGCTGGAAGGAAGCTTAAAGTTTATCTCATCTGATACCTTCAGTCTGTACCTGAGAATCATCCTGGTAAAGTACACTAAACCAAAATGTTAGTCTCCTCAGGCTGTTTATATATTTATATACCTGACCAACAATTTTATTTTCTTAACAAGACTTCTTTTAAAGATC
Source organism: Lepus europaeus (assembly GCF_033115175.1). Taxonomy (NCBI): domain Eukaryota; kingdom Metazoa; phylum Chordata; class Mammalia; order Lagomorpha; family Leporidae; genus Lepus; species Lepus europaeus. The sequence goes on along the minus strand of NC_084829.1, from coordinate 60,563,167 downwards.
AGAGAGGGGAATATATAAAAAAGTTTAACACAAATAAAATTATGTAATGTATATTTTTGGGAATGCAGCTTTAGAAAGATGATTATGTACACTGAGACTTTGTCACTATCAGATCTTGTCAGAATTTTATTGGGAAAATTTATACATATGCTTGAGTAAAGTCCTAAGCTTCTAGAAAATAAATTACTCTATTATATAGCTAAAGTATGATCCAATTTTAAGATTATCAGGAGTGAAAGAGGCTACTTAATCTCATAAGTGAAGGTTTAAAATAGCAAAAAGATGTAAACTTATTATTTGTCTATTTATTTTATTTGTTTTAAAAGGAAAGAGAGAAATATTTCATCTACTGGTTGATTCCCCAAATATCTGCAGTAGGCAGGGTTGGGGTAGGAGCCAGAAACCCATCCTGGGTCTCCCATGTGGGTGACGGGTTGTCAACTCCTTGAGCCATAATCTGCTACCTCCCAGGGAGTGCATTTTCAGGAAGCTGGAGTCAAAAGTAGAGCTGGAACTTGAAGCCAGGCACTCTGTTATGGGATGCTGATGGCCCAAGAGGCAACTTAACAGGTGTGCCAAGCCTTCACTGCTCCACCCCCTCTTCAGTGACCTTATTCTATGAAATAAGTTTGTAAATATGATAATAATAATGATGCATCACTACTATATACAAACAAAAAATGAAAATCCTTTTTAAACTTTTTATTTTTAAAGGTTGATTTTTTAAAAAAATATTAGTTATTTATTTGAAAGGCAGGGTGATGGAGAGGGAGGGAGAGACAGAAAGAAAGAGATCTTCCATCTACTGGTTTACTCCTAAAGGTTTGCAAAGTCTAGGGCTCAGCCAGACTCAAGCCAGGAGCCTGGAGCTCCATCTGCATCTCCCATGTGGGTGGCAGAGGCCCAAGTACTAGTGCCATCATCTGCTGTCTTCCCACGTGCATTGGCAGGGAGCTGGATCAAAAGTGGAGCTGCCGAACTAGAACCTGCATTCATAGGGGATGCCAGCATCACAGGCAATGGCTTAACCTGCTGGACCATAATGTCAGTTCCATGACCTGGTTTTATCAATATATTGGTACAGCTGTTCCACAGAAACTTAGATGTATATAGAACTTGCCCCTGGATATGGAATCTCTCTGAACTTGCTCTTCAAAAGGACAATAGATCAAAACATTTAGGATATAGCTTCCATCCTGGCCCTTTCACTTTCCAATCAAACCACAATGAGTGGTTTGTAAAAAGCGTTAAGAATACCAGTTTCTGCTTTAAACAATTTAAAAATGTGTTCAGTGACACCCTGTGTCCGGAAACTGCAGGGCTGATTCTGTCTGCTGTTAGTGCTGAGACACCCAGGTTCCCCCACCAACCCCTGCCTCATTGCCTGATCTCCTGCTGAAAATATGTTGTCAGTGACTGAAACAAGATTGTTAATGTTAACCTTTTTTATTTTAAATATGTCTCTTTAGATTTTCCCAAACTGTAAATAGTTTGAGATGACTTTTGCTTTACACATATGACAGTCACACAACAGCATTTTATGAATGCAAGTACTTTTGTAAAGTGAAATTAATATTGATGCAATAAGGTTGAAGGAGGTAAGATAGAAAGAGATAAGAGAAAAATTCCAACTATTCAGGTTGCTCATATCTTTGGTAAAAAATATTAGTGACTTTCAAAAACATGGAAATTATAAAAATCAGACTTTGCTGAAATGGCCTGTAAAATTATTTAGAAATAAAAATATAAAATACACCAAAATAAGAAATAAAGGTAGAAATCTTGAGTTTGAAAAGATCTTAGTGTATTTAAAGATAGTTTCTCTACTACAAATAAGGAGATACAGAAAATCCAACCTGTTAGCGCAATGTTGAACTTTTTAAACTTTGAGTTACTCAAGCAGATGTGGAAGTGATAACATTTATCTTGTTATAAAATGTCTCCCATGCTCATTTTAAAATCCAGCTATTCAAATGTAGGAAGTTCTTTTGACTTCCAAATTTGATTGTTTGCATGATTTGTTATTTGACTTTTTTATTAACTATTACAGGATACAGCAAGAGATGAAGTTAATGAGACTGAAGCCAGTAGAATGAGTAAATTAAGAAAGACAAGAAAGAAAGTCACTAAGCCACATGATTATTCAACTGAAGTGGGAGAAATGGATATATCCAATTCAAATGGTATTTTTTTTAAAAAAGATTTATTTGTTTTATTTGAAAGTCAGAGTTACAGAGAGAAAAGGAGAAGCAGAGAGAGAGAGAGAGAGAGGTCTTCCATCCACTGGTTTATTCCCCAGTTGTCCGCAATGGCTGGAGCTGAACTGCTCCAAACCCAGGAGCCAGGAGCCTCCTCCGGGTGTCCCACACTGGTGCAGGGGCCTAGGGACTTGGGCCATTCTCTACTGCCTTCCCAGGCCATAGCAGAGAGCTAGATCAGAAGTGGAGCAACCAGGTCTTGAACCGGCCCCCATCTGGGATGCTGGCACTGCAGGCGGCGGCTTAACCCACTATGCCACAGTGCCGGCCCCTCAAACTGTTTAGCTATCATCCCCAGAAAATGATGTGGTTAATGACTATTACCACTGGGTATTCCTTTTCATGAAACATTTTCTTTTCATCCTTGGGAGAAGTGAAAGGACAAAGAAATGAAGTTTATTTTTACATAGATGACATAAAAGATGGCAACTGTAAGCTTGAAATATTAATCTATAAAATGATCAGCCAAAATATTCAGAATGTAAAGGTTAAAACGTGGATGATAATATCAGAGAAAAAAAGAAAAAAATGAGAATGAATATGAAGATCATCATGAGGATTTGAGAAGCCATGAAAAAGGTGTGGAAAAAGTTTGCATACATGTTGGAATTCCATCAGGACTCCAATAGATCTGAAACAGAATTGAAACTGGGAGTTGATATGAACAACTGCAGATTTAGTTCTAGGAACTGTTGGTGGTCTGAGGCAGGGGCCATTAAAATTGCCAAAGAGGCCATATGGAATCAATCTACTTTTTATTGATTTTACTATTGTTTCTAAATTCTGTGTGGACAACACATTCTCCTATGGCGTAACTAGTGCCAACCACTCCCACCAACCTTTACTTGGTATGTCATTGGCTAGGAAGTCACTATTTTCTCAAGTATTCCTCTCCATATAGTATTGAAAGAGTTGACAACAAGGATGTCATGTTTTAACATTTTCCTTTATTATTACAGAGCGAGTCAGAAGCCAAATGATGTGTCACCAATTGGGGGATACGAGTAAACCAGTCGCAGGACCTAGTTCTTCTGAGACTTGTGTGTCGCAGGATGATAAGGACTCTCCGGATCAGACAATGGTGATGAAACCATTGCCTCCCCAAACAGTCAGTGTTTCTAGTGGTGAACATAACACAAATTCTGGTAAGAATTTACTGGTATGCATTCCAGCAGAAACTTGCATGTGCTTGTAGGCATCAATCTGAATTTCGTATTTGAATTAGATATAGTGTAATATTGGTTGAGAAATGCTAGTCTAGAAGTCAGAATACTTGGAAGAATTTGTTTACCTGAATTTATAGTGCTTTGCAGTTTTCTTTACCCAATGGACTACTCATCTGGAAAATCCAGGGGATATAATGGAAGATCTCTCAAGTCTTCTCTAAAAGTAGAATTTTGTTATTTTTAAATTTCAGGCATATGGATAGTGACATAGCTTTTTTTTAAAAGATATATTTATTTATTTAAAATGGAAAATTACAGAGAGAGAGAGGGAAAGATAATTAGATATCTTTCATCTGCTGGTTTACTCCCCAGATGACTGCAATGGTTAGGGCTGGGCCAGGTTGAAGCCAGGAACTTCATCTGGGTCTTCTGCATGGGTGACAGGAGCCCAGGCACTTGGACAATCTTCTGCTTTTCTCAGACATTTAGTAGGGAGATGTATTGTAAGTGGAGCAACCAGGACAAGAACCAGCACCTGTACTGGATACTGGCATCACAGGTAGTAGCTTTACCTGCTATGCCACTATACTGGCCCTGATATAAATATTTCGGCACATAAATGTATTGTTTAAAACTCTCTTGGATTCAATTGATATACACTAGTTAAAAAGAAATGTGTATTCCATGAGGAAATCTACAATGGAATGGTGGAACAAAGTTTGGAAAGCCAAGAAAAAAAAAAAACAGTGTGTGAAGTTAGAGATAGTGTCCACCATGTTATCCTCACTTCTGAGACCAACTGCACATTTTGGAGTTCCCCAGAATTACCTTAGTTATGATGCTTTGACAGAAGGATTTACAGAATAGACAGAACTCACTGAGAGCTGTTACAATTTAAATTATGGATTATTTAATGAAAGGACTCAGATTAAAATCAGTCTTGGTGCAAAGTCCAGGAAAATACCAAACACAGTGTATCTATTTACTCTTTTCCCTGTGGAGTCCTAGTCCTGGACAGCAGCATTCTCTTGGGAATGACATGTGCTAGTACACCCCTGGGAAGCTCACCTGAGTCTTGGTGTCCAGAATCGTCTTTGGGTTGCCATGGTTAACTGGCCATGTGGCTGACCTCAGTCTCTTGTTTCACTGAGGATCAAGCTTATACCCCATGACTCAAAGTTCCCACTTGACATTATCAGACTTTCTGGCATGGCCTGGAGCCCCCAGGCAAACACAGACACTCTTGTCAGGCAGGACTTTCCAGGGGTATAGAGATGACCTCCCAGGGGCAAAGGGCAGATACCAGACTTTTCTTTGGGCAGAGTTAATTTTTTCTTACAGAAAAGACTTCTGGGGGAACTGGAGCCTAGAAATTGAATACTAATGGGACTCCATCTGTATAAGTCTTCTATTGCCACTATAACAAATTATCATAAACTTCACATCTAAACAAAACCACAAATCTATTATCCTACAGTTCTGCATGTCAGAAATCTGGGTTGACTCAGCTGGCTTATCTCAGGTTTCACAAGGGTGAAACCGCGGTGTTAGCCATCTGGCTTCTTATCTGGAGACTCTCAGAAGCAGTACACTTTGATGGTCACTCACCGAGGTGAAAGAATCTGACCCATTTTGATTTGTAGGACTGAGGCTGCTGTTCCCCTGTTGGCTGTCCACTGCGAACCTCTTTAGCTCCCAAAAGTCTCTCTTTGCTTCTATATTTTAGACAACAGCAATGCCTCAAGATTTTCTTATATTTGTCATCTTTCTGAATTCCCTTTCTTCCTCTTCTCTTTTCTATTGCTAGCTGGATAGAGTTCTGTGTTTTTAAGAGCTCATCTGGATAATGCAAGATAATCTCCCTGTTTTCAGATCCATTACCTTAATTACATCCTCAGCCCTCTTTGGCATGCAATTTAGCATATTTTAGGGATTAAGGTGGGATGAATATCTTTAAGGGATCATTCTGCCTACCTCATCATTTCTCATCTCTGAATTTCTCTGCACTTTGGTTTCATGAATTTCTCTATGACACTATTAAAATTAATGCTGAAAGCCTATAAACATTGAAAACTGTTGATATAAATGTTGCAGGGGCCAGGCAGGTAATACGAGTGTGAGAAGTGGGCTGCTGGAAGAAAACAGGCAGTCAAGCAGGTCATGAGAAACTGGAGCAGAGACCAATAAACTATGGCTCAAGGGCCAAATTCAGCTTGCAGACAGCCAGTTTGATTTTTTTTTGTAAATAAAGTTTATATATTGTTTATAGCCTTTTTGGTGCTAAAATGACATAGTTGAGTTGCAGCAGATACCATGAAGCCCTCAAAGTTGCAAATATTTGCTTTCTGGCCCTGTACAGAAAATGTGTGCTGTATCATGAACTAGAAGATGCTATTTTCCAACTCCAGTCAATGATTGCTTTGGGGAAGTTGTCACAGCATTGCCAGATTTATGTTCAAAAAAAACTTGAAGTCAGGGTTTTTGTCTGAAATTTTTAAATGGTTAAGTGTTGTCAGCTCTGGAAAGACTAATCAGAAAATACCTGCTATCTTCCATGAAAAGTTTGTGACCTTTGTTTCATACATTCTAGTTTTAGTCACAAAACAGAGATCAAATTTACCGTCTCTTAATTTTCAATTAAAAAATCTGGTGAAAGCACTTATGCCATGAACTCTCTTTGCATTGTTAGTCATGACTATGGGCTTGAGTTCCATTATTGACTCAATTTGGTGAGTTCAGAAACTCTGTCTTTGACCCAGGCTGGATTAAATTCCTCAGAGATCCTAATTTCTAAAAGGTTTACAACCAAGAGCAAACCACCAATATGTAATTTAAAAAATAATTATAAAATTCAACCTAAGTGCAAGAAAGTTTGAAATAGGATTTTTCCTTTGTAGTGACTACTCTGAGTTTTTCCAAAAATGACTTTTTTTTTTGCTCCAAAGAAAAGTGCCTTTTTAAATTGTCCCTGCTTTGTAGCTGGGTGGGGTCACATTTGTGCTAGCAGGGTGGCCCTCACTACAGCCAGTGGATGAGGGACGATGGGAGTGTGGCCAGTCATCCCAGGCGTGTAGTAAGCTGAACGTAGTACAGAATGCACTCTCAAATGCACTTTTCTTTTCTTTCCTCTTTTTTTTTTTTTTTTTTTGCATTGGTATTTCTGAAAGCCCAACTGCCTACTCAATCTGCCTTTTATAAGTGACCATGGCTTGTTTTCTGTAACTGAAATATGTCTTCATTGTCACTGAACACAGACATTTCTTTAAGGCCTTCCAGTTGCTACAGAGCTTCTAGGTTTTTTTCCTAATGTTTTCTTATTTTTTTTTTTCCCCAAACACTCACAGCAGTAAAACTCCCCCTATAAAAGCACAATTGATTTAATTTATTAGTCCTCTGAGGAGATAGGAAAGGAGAACACCTCCAAGGAATCACACTGTAAGAGAAACAAATGGGCCCCTGAACTGGCAATTATCTGCCTGCTATTCATCATGTGCAGTAGAGAAAGGCTGGCCAAAAGGTTTAATTGTAAGTAACAAGGATGATTTATTTGAAGAAAAGAAATTCAAACAGTGATGCAGCAAGATTAGTTGATGCCTCGAAAATAAATTTAGATTGGGAAGGGTTCTCATATTTGGTGAAATAATTGAATTTTTGAATGAAAAAATGATACTTAGGATACACACTAAAATATATGATGCTAACTTTTGCTTATTAATTAGACAAGGTCAAATCAACACAAGGATGTGCTAATTCATCCAGCGATTCATCCATTCACTTCCACACTCACATATTTATTGATTACCTACCCTTTCCCTACACTGTTACAGGTTCTGAGAATACTGCAGCAGGAGGTGGAACTAAGCCCCTGATGTCATGGAGCTGATATGCCAGTGGGAAGGGATACAAAGCATGTAACGACACAGTATGGCAGGCAATTGGCCATAAAGACTGTGAAGAAATGGACACAGCATAGTAGACTGTTACTGAGTTGTGTCTTTTCAGCATTCTTTAATTGAAGTCCTATTCCCCAATACCTCATCTCAGAATTTGATGGAATTGGGAGACATGGTCTTTGAAGAAGAACTTAGTGTTAAATGACGTCAGTAGAATAGGTCCCTAATCCAGGATGACCGATGTCCTCAAAAGAAGAGATTAAGACACAGACATGCACAGAGAAAACACTGCGTGATGATATTGAACAGAGCAGCCGTCTACAAGCCAGTGGGAGAGAGGCTTAGATGAAACACTGCTGATGCCTTTGAACTTGGACTTCTAGCCTCCAGAACTGATTAGGGGTATTTGTTATAGAAGCCAGGGTAAATTAATATGCATACCCACTGTCCAACTACAGTGGAACTTGGATGTGTTCAAATGAATCAGGAGTTGATGTGTCCACATTGTGATCACGTCTCACATAATTGCTACTCCAGATGATTAGGGGCTTTTTTTTCTCAGCACTCCCCCCCCCCACCCTGACCCCCCCCGACCCCAACCCTTTGCATTCGAGGATGTGTTTGCTATCCATAGTTCTCCCACTTAATACTATAAAATTCTATGAGGGCAGAGCTTTTTTGGTTTCCTTCCTAGAAAATAGTATGAAATAGCAGGTGGTGATTAAAAAATACCTATTGTGAGTGGATGAATATTTTTCTTATTTTGGAATAATATATATTTATTACAGGAAATTTAGAAGCTACACATAAAGCAAAAAATCAGTAAGATTAGCTGTCAACCTAATACCAGTGAACTAATACAATTACCTTTTTCCTTTTATAGGAAATGTGTTCTTTATACTTTGTATAAAACTGCTTATTTTATTTATAACACTGGTTATGTGAAAATTGCCATGTTTTAGAATGTCTATAAATTTTATTGAATTTAAGGTACATTATTCAATGTGGGCCACACACCCAACATTTCAGAATAGGTTGGGAACAGAGCAACTGCTAATTTAGCATATAGCATTGTAATTGCTGCAGGTTAATTGTGTTAAATAGAAGGTAGTTATAAAGCCTTAGGTGTGTCAGAGTGGCCAAACCTATTGGTGACAGGACATTATCTCTAAGATATGTACATAGGTGGAACCAGGAATTTGTTTTCCTCAAGCTTTACATAATCAATATCTACTTAATCTATGTATTTAAACTGTCAATCTTTACACACTTTAAAAACCTAATTATTAAAAGGGTAGTCAAATATTGCTTTAAAACCACAACTGTTAAACATCAGCAATGTGATCGACTGATGGGTGTTTGAATGCAGACGTGATCATGGTATGGTTTACTAGGGTTAAAATAATTGTACTCCCCTTATGCTGTTAAGTAGCACTTATTTATCATTTACTGCCTGCCAGTAACTGTTAAACAACTTGTTTAATCCTCATAACAAGCCCATGAAGTAGGTAATATTTTATCAGTGAGGAAGCAGAGCACAGAAAGAACAAGGTTTCTAGGGCAAACTAGGATTCGAGAAGAGGCAGATAAACTTCAGTGTTTTTTAAAGATTTATTTATTTGAAAGGCAGAGTTACACACCGAGAGGGAGAGACATCTGGTGGTTCACTCCCCAGGTGTCCCCAAATGGCTGCGATGGGGGGGGGGGGGCAGACTGAGGCCTGGAGCCAGGAGCTTCCTTTGAGTCTACCCAAGCACTTGGGCCGTTTTCTGCTGCATTAGCAGGGAGCTGGATTCTGAGGTGAGGAGCCAGGATTCGAACCCGCTGCCATATGGGATTCTGGTGCTGCAGGCAGTGTCTTAACCAGCTAGGCCACAGTGCTGGCCCTGCACTTCAGTGTTTTGTGCTGAACCACTGCACTCTGTTACTTCTAAAAGTCCTGATAGTAACTAACATTTATACAGTATCTCCAGTGGATGCTGAAATGATGGAGCGTATTGAGCTCTATATGATGTACAAATTTGAGGGAACATCAGAGAGCTCCTGGAAAAGTGAAAGAAAGATAAATTTACTCTGGTGCAAAATAAATTAAATCATATATTTAAAGGGTCTCCAAAAAGTTTATAGAAAATACATACTTGGAAAAATTGCATGGATCTCATTTTTTTTCACCACGGAAGACTTATCTTGGAATTCCATTTTCCACAAGTTTTTATCCTAATACTTTATTTTTTTCTGTTTATAAGTACCTACTGTAGAAGCTAATTTGTGAATCAGGCATAGTAATAGATTGACAATAGTAACTAATAAAAGTAGAACAACTATAACAATATACTGTGACAATATTACCAGAGCTACTATTCTTGTGCTTTGGAATCATTATTAAGTAAGGTAAGGGTCACTTGAACACAAGAACTGTGATACCACAGCAGTCAGTCTGAACACTGAGACAGCTACCATAAGCGAGTAATGGATGGGATGCACATACGGTGTGGCTATGTTAGACGCAGTGATGATTCATATCCTCGGGCAGGATGGACTGGGAAGGCAGACAGTTTCATCATGCCACTCATAATAGCATGCAATTTAAAACTTAGAAATTGTTAATTTATAGAGTTTTTAATTTAATATTTCAGAACTCAGTTGACCAAGGACAACTGAAACCTCAGAAGGTGGAACTGAGAATGAGGACAACTGTCATATGCACTATGTGCTGTAGATACATTTATTCATTTTGTGGTAATGATCACACACCAGGAGTCAGGAAGTCTCAATTCTAGTTTCAATTCTGGCTATGAATTGATAGTATGATTTAGATTACCTCATTGCATCTCTCCAGGACACAAGTTAATGAGTTGCTCATATTAGATGATTTATCTACAATGTCTCTCCTAGCTCTAAAGTTTTAGAATCTTCAGACTATATTAAAAGTCTCAAAAAGAACAGTTTTCTTTGTCTATAACCGTAAGATTGGATGTACAGTCCAGATTTTTCATCTTCTACATTCTCATTCTTAGAAAATGCTTTTGTTTGCTTACTGAAATGAATTTTAAGTTTGTTAGATGATTTCTTAGATACTGATACCATTATAAAACTAAAATGCCCTTTTTGTAAAAACAAAAACACACAAATCAAAAACAGAACCACAAAAATAAACAAAAGCAAATAATTTTTATCTAAAATCATACAGAAACTGTTAACTTAAGTATTGCGATAATTCAAGAAGTCTAAAATCTTTACAATGGTAGTCATCTTTGTAGACTGTTGTGGTGCCAATGCTGTCCAGTTATACAAGTATATTCTAATTTTCATAAACAAAAAGATTTTCTATAAGTACCTACATATGATTTTGCTATACATTTATGCAGATATTATTACTTGTAACCTAGTTCTGACTGATAAACAACCTCTTGATTGTTTGGACAATGCTCTTTGGAAGATGGTAAAGGCAAAATAAGAAAGGTAAGATCTCTAACTCTGAGTCAATGACATGAGGATTATATAATGCTTTTGTTAGTAATCACAATGACCAATTCACTGCTCTCCAGTCTCCTTTTACTTCTCAGTTCATTATTGTAGAGTGACTTGAAACCATTCTTTATTTTACAGATTGTACCAGGGATAGCACTCAAATTCTGACCCCACCTCAACTCTCTTCTAGAATGAAGCACATTAAACAAGAGATGGCCAAAAATCACCTCCAGTTTGTACAGTTTGAAGCATCAGACCTTCATGGTGTGTCCAGGTCGAAGAGTATCCCTGCACACTTTTTTCAAGTGAGTTTTACATATAGTTAGGACTAAATGCAATTTCACAGCCATTAGTAAGCAAATGGTCCTTATTACAATTAATTCTTTTCTTATAACCTACGTAGCGATTCAAGCTGAAAACCAATAATTTATTTCATTTCTTTCCTTGTCCTCCCTCCCACCAAGCATATTTTTGGTCTCCTGAGAACTGAAAATATACTCTTAGTTCTCAAACAGCAGTTCTTTTACCCAATAGAAACACAACATTAATTAAGACGGGCAATTTTAGTCCTTCTGCCTAGAATAATTTCCCTCTACAGAATTATCTTTTCTCCTTTACTGCAATTATGAAGATTATATTTTATTTGACATGAGAAAATTGCAACAGAGGCCCCAAGGGCAAATATAAAAGGGAAAAAATGAAAATATAGAAATAATTTTCTAGATAAAGAATGTATCTCTTCAGTTTCTAATTCTGATAAGAAAATACCCCATTGGTTTTGGATGACTTAAGATCATTAAATTCTTAAAAATGGATGTATCAAAAAAGTTTGTATTTTTGGATTAGTTTTGAGACTTTCTCAGGACTTTATATTGGTTTATGTCATGTTTTTATTCTGATGACTGATTTGTTTTGTAACTTAGCCAGCAAAGTTTTTAGGAAGAGACATTTGTCAGTGCCATTTAAGAAAGTATAGAAATCAAGCACCTTTTGTGGTTATTTAAAACTATATCATGCTTTTATCATTTTAGTACCTAAATTGTAATTTTTCTCATTTTCTTTATGTTGGAAAGTACTGGGCATATTCAAAAATTTTTTTAAAGAATTCCAAGAAATTCAAATTCATTTCTTAAGAGATTCTTTGGTTGTGTTCACGGATGCTGTTTCCTCTTTATGCAGACAAGGACACATATTGATTAATCTGCTATCAAAATATATAATTTCCTGGGAACAGGCCCAGAATATGATTCACATGAATCTTATCTAATCTGTTAGGAAATATAACTGGCACTGCAAGCACCTGTGAGACCTCAATGTATATCAATATTGTTGGCTATTCAGTTTTTGTCATATTTGAATCATTTATTCCACTGATGGCATCTAATGCTACACATTTAGAAGGTTACTATAGTTCTTCAATAGAACTCCCTCACAAAAATATAACGTAGTGTGTTGCTTACATTTGCTGAGGATTTCTATAATTTACATAAACAGAATATTCTGTATTCATTTTCTCCTCCAAACTTCTCCCCTTTTCTTCTCCCCTTTCATTCTTCTTTTCAGTATTCCACACATAAGAATAACTTTTTTCCTGGAATTTATCTAGGAAAAAAGTTCTCTTTTGAACATTTTTAAATTTATTTGAAAGGCAGGGTTATGGAGAGTGGGAAAGATGGGGAGACATGGCGGGGGGGGGAGAGAGAATATCTTTCCACTGGCTGCAATAGCTGGGACTGGGCCAGGTTGAAGCCAGGAGCCAGGAACACCACTGGAATCTTCCACATGGGTGATAGGACCCAAGTACTTCAATCACCTTCCGATGCTTTCCAGCTGCACTAGCAGGGAGCTGGATTGGAAGTGGAGCAGCCAGGACTTGAACTGGAGCCTATAAGAGGTGCCAGCAAAGCAAGAGGTAGCTCAATCCACTGCACCACAACACCAGTCCCATGGAAAAAGTCATTTACCATGAGAATTTTCATATCACTCATTATAATTCTCTCAAGACGTGTCTTTATTCTTGGTTTCAATTTTCTAGTAATTTTCTGTTTGATTAGTAATTACTTAATGGTTATCGAGTATCCTTATTCTTAATGCATTAAATTCAATTGGAAATTTTGAAATTTTGATATTTCATATTATTTGCTTCATAAATACGCATAACAAACTTAATAATTTATTTGGAAAATTTGTTATAAATAATCACTAAAAATCAGCTCATTTGTGCAAACCAATGTAAACAATGTGTCTGGGGCCGGCGCTGTGGCACAGCGGGTTAATGCCCTGGCCTGAAGTGCTGGCATCCCATATGGGTGCTGGTTCTAGTCCCGGTTGCTCTTCTTCTGATCCAGCTCTCTGCTGTGGCCTGGGATAGCAGTGGAGGATGGCCCAAGTCCTTGGGTCCCTGCACCCGTGTGGGAGACCCAGAGAAAGCTCCTGACTCCTGGCTCCTGGCTTTGGATCGGCGCAGCTCCGGATGTTGCAGCCATCTGGGGAGTGAACCAGCAGATGGAGGACTTCTCTCTCTGTCTCTGCCTCTCTCTGTAACTCTGTCTTTCAAATAAATAAAATGAATTTTTTTGTTTAAAAAAAAAATGTGTGTTTGTACACACAGGCATGCACACAAATTGCATATGGAAAAAACACTAAGCAGAGTAGAAGAAGTACTTCGAGTTTGCTCTTGGCTATGAAAAGTAATTTTGATCCTTATAAATAATTTTTTGACACTTTTTCTGTTTGTGGAAAATAAACTATCAGTTTGAAAATTATTACATGAAACCATGAAACCATACCACAGATAATATAATCCATATTCTTCATTTAAAGATGAGGAAAATGTAGCCCAGAAAGGTTAAGGAAAAGTTTTCTTAACATTGTGTGGGAACTTAGCAGCAGGGCAGGGCTGTTAGTCTGTAATGCCTTATTTCCAGCTCAGTGCATTTTTTTTTTTGTTTTTTTTTACTGCACTTACTGCCTTTAGGTCAACTTTAATGTCTCTTTTTGTTTTTTATTTTACTATGATTTCTGTCTTATTAAACTGAAAAAAAATATTGACTTAGAAAAAAAATTATCTACTAAGAAAAAGGGAATAGACTGGTGCGTAATTGGAAAAGGCCAAATAGGGAAAATATGACAAAATGGTGTCTCCTCAGAGAATTTCCAATGTGCCTGGTACTCTACTAAAGCTTTCGTATATTAGCATACCTAAACCTTATAATCAACTCTTATTGTCTCTGTTCTATCAAAGGGTTGATTTTTTTTCTTAAATTAGATGCAGATGAGAAGGATTCTTTCTACTTTTGATAGAATCAAAACATGGTATATTGATAACTGATTCTTGGGTTATTCAAAAGGTGAACTTTACTATACTCCAGAGTTCAGCCATCATAGGAATTTGAGTTATTTGGCAAGACTTTTTGTTGAGTTCATACTGATCTATATTGGAATATGAAGTTGTCCTAATGCTTTATATCTATAAAAACAATTTATGATAAGTTATTGTCCTGAATATGTTCATACATATTTCTCAACACTAGTGGTGGGTAGTTTGAATTTAGCATGTTCAAAAAAGAATAAGGAAAATGACAGTGTTAGGAAAGAAGGCTCAGAAAAATAAGGATTAAATGTTGTGAAGATTGAAGTGTGATTTTTTTTAACTGTTCTTTAAGTTTGTGAAGGAATGTTGGAGTGAAATGATGACCAGCTGTTCTCCACTATTCACAGCCAAGAGAATACAAACACATTAAAATGGTGGGAACTCTTAAAAGTATCATGAATAGAACACATTATCCCCATTTCAGATACATACAGACCTAACATACAGATTTCCAAGCTAAAAAAACCATACAAATAGAAGTAACATTATTTCTTTTTTGAAAAAAGTTTTATTTATTTGAAAGGCAGAGTGACAGAGAGATGGAGGGACAGAAAAGGAAGGAAAGACATCTGGTTCCCTTCCTAAATGACTGCAATGGTCGGGGCTTCTCCTGGCTGAAGTCAGAGGCCAGAGCTCCATCTGGATCTCTCACATGGATGTCAGGGGCCCAGCATTTGGGCCATCTTCCACTACCTTCCCAAGTACATTAGCAATGAACTGGCTTGGAAATGGAGTGGCTGGACTGGAAATGGTGCTCTGACATGAGATGCTGCATCACAAGTGGCAGCTTAACCCATGGCATTAGAATATTGGCCCCTGTTATTTCTTTTTTTATTTGAGAGAGAGAGACAGGGAGAGAGAGAGAGAGAGAGAGAGAGAGAGAGATTGATTCTGTTCACTGGTTCACTCTCTAAATGCTGGCAATAGCCAGGATTGGGTTAGGCCAAAGTCAGGAACTGAGAATTCAATACAGATTTCCCATATGGGTGACAGGGAGCCATTATGTGCTGTCTTCCAGTGTGTGCATTAGCAGGAAGCTGGAACTTGGAACAGAGCCAAGACTAGATCTTAAGCAGTCTAATATGAGATGTGGGCATCCCATCTGGGGTCTTTTTAAATTGTTTTTATTATTTTTTAAGATTCATTTACTTATTTGAAAGAGTTAGAGAGAGAAAGAGAGAGAGAGAGAGAGAGAGAGAGAGAGATATCTTCTATCCTCTGATTCACTCCCCAAATGGCTGTAACAGCTAGCTGGGCCAGGTTGAAGCCAGGATTCAGGAGCTTCTTCCTGGTCTCCCACGTAGGTGCAGGGGCCCAAGGACTTGGGCCATCCTCCAGTGCTTTCCCAGGCATATTAATAGGCAGCTGGATCAGAAATGGATCATCTGGGACTTGAACTGGCACCCATATGGTTTGCCAGCACTTCAGGTGGCTTTAACCTGCTAGACCACAGTGCTGGCCCCCCAACTGGGGTCTTAAACTTTATGCTAGATGCATGCCTCATCATCTATATTTCTTACAGTGAAATTTTGAATTAAAGGATTACCACTGTGTGTGTGTGTGTGTATTGGTAAAAATATATTTGGATCATTGAAGTCAAATGGTGTTTTTTAAAAATTTATTAATTTGAAAGTCAAAGTTATATATGGAGGGGAGAGAAAGAGAGAGAGAAAGAGAGAGAGAAAGAGAGAGAGATAGATAGAGAGAGAGAGAGAGATGTCTTTTATCTGCTGGTCACTCCCCACATGGCTACAATGGCTAGGGCTGGTCCAGGCTGACACCAGGAGCCAGGAGCTTCATGCTGGTCTCCCACCTGGGTGGTGGGGTCTCAAATACTTGGATCATCTTTTCTCAAGGCCTTAACAGGGAGCTGGAAAAAATGGAGCAGCTGGGACTTGCACCAGCACCCATATGGGATGCTGGCATCGCAGGTGGGGGCTTTACCCACTACACGATAGTTCTGACTCCCAGATGTTATTTAAAAATATATGTAGAAATGGTGATTCAAAGTTATCAACAGAAGAGCGGAGCAGTAGACTACTTGTGCTAGGACCAGTACCTCCTTGTTATCCACACTGTTTTGGTTATGGATGTAACACCAGGGAACATCAGGGAACCGTCTGTGTTGCAGAATGTTAGGATGTTTATTGACCTAACAATACTCACTGGCTTAAGGGGAATCATACTGTACCAATAACACATGAAGCCTTGCTGATATTTCTAGTTTACAGTTTTTCAGAATTTATTTATGTGTCTGTTCAACTTAAAACCTTACCACTTTCCTGCGCCACAACAAAAGTTAAATCAATGATAGAATATACTACACTCTAGAGACATATGGCTAGCCAGGGCTTTAGCAATATCTAGTTTAATATTTTTGTTTTACAGACGTGGAAACTGAGGCACATAGTACAGCTACTTGCCTAATTTCACACAAGTAATTGATAAAAGAGCTAGGACTAGAAGTCATATCTGCTATCTAGTTCATGCTGATTTGAAGGCTACAACATATTGGAAACTATAACTTTGGAGATATAGGTCCACATTCACAGACAAGTTTTTTGGAACATTATGACTATGGGACAGATGAGCTGTAAAAGTGAGTAAAGCCAGGTGAACAGCTATCAGCAGACCTGGCTTCTCTGTGTTAGGAAAATTGTCCTGTTGTAAAACTGATCACAGTGAACTCTCTGAGAAGGTTTGAGGGTTGTTATCTTCAATTTTTATTTACTTGTCATTCTTTAATTTATTTGAAAGGCAGGGTGAGACACAGATCTCCCACCTGTTGGTTCCCTTTCCAGATGTCTGCAGTAGCCAGGGCTGGATCAGGCTGAAGCTGAGAGCCAGGAACTCAATGCAGGTCTCCTGTGGAGGTGCAGAGATCCATCACTTGCTGCCTCCAGGGGGCACATTAGCAGGCAACTGAAACCGGCAACAGAGCTAGGACTCCAATCTAGGCATCTTAACCATTACACCAAAGACCTGCGTGAACTGAGGACTCCTTACTGTATACTCTTAAGTGTTGGTTAATTCTGGGTATTATGGTGAATAAGCCAAAATAACACCTTATTTGAAATGTTAACAAGTAAAATAAAATTAGTTTATAAGTTCCTTTTGATGTCAATAATTTCAAAATTTCCATAAGACCATGCTTTTGCCTTTTGCTATGATGATATTTTCCCTATCATTATACTTTTTAATTTATGATCACTATTTTCACATCTAAGATCATAACCTCAAAAGCACAGGCAATAAAAGCAAAAATAAACAAATGGGATTATAACAAATTTAGAAGTTTCTACATAGCAAAGAAAACATTAACAAAGTGAAGAGACAACAGAATGAGAGAAAAAATTTCCAAACTATGCACTGGGTAAAAGATTAATATTCAGAATATGTAAAGAACTCAAGAAATTCGACAACAAGAAAACTAATACTTCAGTTAAGAAATGAAGTTTTCAAAAGAAGAAATGCAAATGACCAACAGGCACCTGAGAAAAGGCTCAGAATCATTAGTCATCAAGGAAATGCAAATAAAAACCACAATGAGATATAATCTTGCTTCAGTTAGACTGACTTTTATTTAAAAATCATAAAATAACAAATGCTGGTAAGGATGTGGAGAAAAGGAAACCCAGAAACATTGTTGGTATGAATGGAAATTACTATAGCCATATGGAAAACAGTATGGAGATTCTTCAAAAAGCTATAAAATATATCTACTACATGACCCATCTATGCCACTTCTGAGAATATAGTCAAAGGAAATGAAGATAGCCACATTAAAGACATATCTGCACTTCCATGTTTATTGCAGCCCTATTCACAGTTGCAAAGATAGGGGATCAACCTACATGTCTACTAATTGATGACTGAATAAAGAAAATGCTGTATATATAGATGATGGAATATTATTCAGCATAAAAAATGAAATCCTGGCATTTGCAACAAGATGGGTGGAACTGGAGATAATTTATGCTAAGTGAAATAAGCCAGACATGCCAAGACAAATATCGCATGTTTTCTGTCATATGCAGAAGTTAATGTGTATATATGTATATGTATATGTACGTGTGTGTGTGTGTGTAGAGAGAGAGAGAATAAAAAAGTATGGATGTTCTATTATTTGCTATACTGGCAGTTTTAAATATTGTCATCATTGAATCATGGAACCAACATAATAATATGCCTTCTTTCCTTATCTTTTAATCTTTATGGAATCCCACATTGTTTGCTATTAATATTCCTGTTTTCAAAAAAGAGTATGTATGTGTGTTTAAATAATTGTTATATATGAAGTGAATATGGCAATATTTAAATAGTTAAATCTATAACAATAGTGGCATTTCTTAAAAAGAGCAGATGAAGTCTTCAATGCCTAAAATATTAAGAATTATTTATAAAAGTACTTTTTGGGGTTTTACTTTAAGGTATTTAGCATTTAGCTAATATTGTTAGTGTTTTTTTTTTTTTTTTTTTTGACATGCAGAGTGGATAGTGAGGGAGAGAGATAGAGAGAAAGGTCTTCCTTTTTGCCGTTGGTTCACCCTCCAATGGCCGCTGCGGCCAGCGCATCGTGCTGATCCGAAGCCAGGAGCCAGGTGCTTCTCCTGGTCTCCCTTGCGGGTGTAGGGCCCAAGGACTTGGGCCATCCTCCACTGCCTTCCCGGGCCATAGCAGAGAGCTGGCCTGGAAGAGGGGCCACCGGGACAGAATCCGGTGTGCCGGTGCTGCAAGGTGGAGGATTAGCCTGTTAAGCCACGGCGCCGGCAATATTGTTAGTGTTATCAAATGTCAAACATAATTTTTTTTTCTCATCAACAAGGCTCTTTTTCAACTCTGATTTGTTTTTAACTTCCTGTATCCTCCTTCTTCAGGAAAAAGTGATCCATGGTGTTTTCATGCCCAGAGGTTATCTTGAATTGATACCAAATCCTAAGGACAATGAAGTGAATCACATAAGAGCCACATGTTTTAACAATGACATAGTCCTGATGCCAGAGTTATCAACCTTTAGAGTTTTGCCATGGGCTGAGAGAACTGCAAGAGTGATATGTGACACTTTCACTGTGACTGGTGAGCCGCTGTTGACATCCCCAAGGTACATTGCAAAGAGGCAACTGAATCAGCTGCAGGACTGTGGCTTTTCCCTCCTCTCTGCCTTCATCTATGATTTTTGCATTTTCGGAGTGCCTGAAATTATCAACTCAAAGACCATATCTTTTGCTGCTTCAACATTAGTAAATAATCATGACCAGCCATTCATGCAGGAACTTGTTGATGGCTTATATCACACTGGAGCCAGTGTTGAGAGCTTTTCCTCCTCTACCAGGCCAGGTCAGATGGAAATTTGCTTTCTGCCTGAATTTGGTATAAGTTCAGCTGATAATGCATTTACTCTCAGAACGGGTGTCAAAGAAGTGGCAAGGAAATATAATTACATTGCCAGCTTTTTCATTGAGACTGGATTCTGCAATTCAGGAATATTGTCTCATAGTCTCTGGGATGTTGATGGGAAGAAAAACATGTTCTGCAACAGTTCTGGGGTTGAACAGCTCACAATCATTGGGAAAAAATGGTTGGCAGGACTCCTGAAGCACTCTGCTGCTCTCAGCTGCCTGATGGCACCTGCTGTTAGCTGCCGAAAGCGTTATTCCAAAGAGACCAAGGACCTGAAGGAGAGTGTGCCTACGACATGGGGATACAATGATAACAGCTGTGCTTTTAATATCAAGTGCCACGGTGACAAAGGTGCCCGGATAGAAAATAAACTAGGTTCGGCAACAGCAAACCCGTACCTGGTACTGGCTGCCACTGTTGCTGCTGGCTTAGATGGACTTCAAAGCAACCTTGATGACTTGGCTGGTCCAGATGACAGCACAGACCTTTTTCAGTCAGAACCATCTGAGATTCCTCTGAAACTGGAAGATGCCCTTGTGGCACTGGAGGAAGATGAATGTCTGAGAGAGGCTCTGGGAGAAACTTTTATTCGATATTTTGTGGCCATGAAGAAATATGAGTTGGAAAATGAAGAAACAGATGCTGAGAGAAATAAATTCTTGGAGTATTTTATTTAGAATAGAACTGTTAGCTATTTCTTTAGGGATGTGGTTATTTATTA
Source organism: Lepus europaeus (assembly GCF_033115175.1). NCBI lineage: Eukaryota > Metazoa > Chordata > Mammalia > Lagomorpha > Leporidae > Lepus > Lepus europaeus. The sequence continues at coordinate 60,542,885 of NC_084829.1, read as the reverse complement.
ACATATCTACCAGAAAGACGAAGATTGAACTCTTGTAATTAATAACAGCAAGCCCATAAAAGCTATTGTTCTTTTTTGTCTCCATGTAACATATGACAGATAAAGTGGGCCTGCTGAAAGAATTCTGATTACTGAAACAAACAATAAAGTTGTGGTGAAGCTGTGATATGCAATCTTACCAGTTCTTGTCAGTCAGTTATTATTTCCTTTGTGTATGTTAACCTACATAGGAATATTCAGTTTAGTTTTTTTTTTCAGGGAATAAATATAATCACACATTAAAAAAGATGGAGCATTAGAAAGGAAAACCTAAATGACACAAAAAAGAAAGGAAAAAGAAGAAATGATTTCAATTATACACATAGATTGTGGCTGCTCGGGAGATAAATATGCTAATATAACTAATCAAAACATATTAAAAATCTGGTTTGCAAGTATCATTGTGATTTTTCTAAGTAGGATTAGTAAATTTCGCAAGAATAAGTCATGATGACAAGTCAACCGAATTCTCACGTGTCTCTTCTCTTTTTACCATGTCCACTAGATGCAGAACTTCAAGACTAAACTGTCCCCAAGAAACCATTCCATAGGATATAGAATTAGGGCTGGGAACAATGAGGTCAGATTCTAAAGGTTGTCCAAGCCTTTCTTTACACAGTGCCTGCTGTTGAAGTCCAATACATAAAAGACAGGTAGAATGGGGTGTATGGGTGGGCTCTGTTGCTTTGCTCCATTCTTCAAAAGTCAACATTTCTTTGACACCTCACTCTAGTGATCTGTGGAGTGGAAAAACAACTACCTAGTTTAAATTTGTGTTTAAATTATAATTGCACTGTCTTCAGAAATAAGTATCTTCCTAAAGAATATTAGATGGCCCATCCCTTTGTTTGAATGCAATAACATTGCAGCTATCAGTAAACTTTGGCTTCTTTTAGCAAGAAGTTGAAAATCTGTTTACTAGCAAATGAAAGTATTGTTCTGCAGCTGAGGATCAAAGAGAAGATTTTATGTTCAATGAAAACCAACTGCACAGTTTCAACTTAGCAAACACACATGCAGAGGACTAGAATTTGATCCTCCTATTAACATTCTTAGTACTCTGGAGTTTTAAATAGTGAAAATCTTGTCTGTTGTCTGTGCTTCACTAATGGTTCGCCTCTGTTTTTCCTTTGAGGAGGAAAAGTGTGTTTGGGAACTTAAGAGTAAGGTTCCTGTGTGTGTGAGCATGTGTGTGTGTGTGTGTGTGTGTGTGTGTGGTGGGGAGAGGGGCAGGGTATAAGAGTAGAGAGGAGGCACTATAGGCTGGATGGGGAAGGAAAGGAATCTGCCCTGGACACTCTGCAGTGAAATCCCACACAGTACATCTTTGTTGAGATCAGGAGGAACCTCATGGCGTCTTGTTAGTTGTCACCAGTGATTTTCCTGGCCTCTGTTCTCCATAGTAAAGCCACAGTGGGTCTGCTGGAAACACAGTACAAAGAATAAAAATGACATAATTCAGCCACTATTGTGCCATATTATTAGTTGGTTCAGGCCAAACAGATGTGAGTAGAAGCATTGTGTGGAAGCTCTATTAAATTTCCTTGAAGATGAGTTGCTGCGTGCCCCTCCCTCCCTTACTTCTTTTCTGCCTTTCTCCTTGTGGGCAGGCCTGCAGATGATCTGACTAGGAGATTCTGCCCACAAGGTGGCGTCAGAGGTGGAAATTCTGCTTTGTGGAGCAGAAATTTTACTCGCCTATGTTCAGCTTTCCAAAACCTGAGAAACATCTATTTCATTAAAGCCGCAGTGATGTTGGTTCTTTGTTACTTGAGACAAAACTCACTTTTTTTTCATGCATGCATGCATGCGTGTGTGTGTGTGTGTGTGTGTGAGAGAGAGAGAGAGAGAGAGAGAGAGATTGAAGGGATTTGGCAATGAAAGAATGGCTATATAAGAGTGAATGAAAGGCCGGTGCTGCGGCTCAATAGGCTAATCCTCCACCTGCGGCGCTGGCACACCTGGTTCTAGTCCTGGTTGGGGCTCCGGATTCTGTCCCGGTTGCCCCTCTTCCAGGCCAGCTCTCTGCTATGGCCCGGGAGTGCAGTGGAGGATGGCCCAAGTGCCTGGGCTCTGTACCCCATGGGAGACCAGGAGAAACACCTGGCTCCTGGCTTCGGATCAGCGCGGTGTGCTGGCCGCCGCGCCAGCTGCAGTGGCCATTGGAGGGTGAACCAACGGTAAAGGAAGACCTTTTTCTCTGTCTCTCTCTCTCTCTCACTGTCCACTCTGCCTGTCAAAAAAAAAAGAATGAATGAAAGATGATTTCCTCATCTCTTCACATAGCGAGGAGAATGCAAGTTAATGAGGAGGATCCACCCATGCAGTAATCTTATTGTTTCTCTCCCTGATGTAGCTGTGCAGACCTCCTGGCCTTTCAGAAGACTTCGTCTTGGTTTTACCACAATGAATAAAAGATGGTATAAAAGCTCTGCTAATCACAGTATTTGTAGCCTTGATTCCCCCCATTACGTATTATTATTACAGTTTATAAAACACAATACTCATTATGAACTGGGAATACTGTCATCTTATTATATGTACAATAATGAGTGGGCAGAAAATATTCAGCTACATATTACAAATCAGTTTATATCCTAAGTTGGTGTAGCAGTTTCCACAGGAACTTCAGTGATGTGTGTGCTGATGTGTATTCTTGTCTTTAAAGCAAATCAAAAATAAGCACTGGCAAAGTTTAGGGCTAAAGAAAGATTGGGGAAGGTAGCTGTAGGAAGGCTATTTCTTTGATCAGTTTACAGGCTTTATATTGCAGAGGGACCTTTTTACTGACGCTTCTACATTCTTGGTCTATGTTAAAAGGGCCAGACACTCGTTCAACAGTATTTATTGAGCACTCTTTGTGTGCTAAGCCTTCTACCATCATACCTGGGGAGATCAAGATAAGGAATGATGAATAGACATTAAAAGTTTTGGAATGTGTATCTTAATGGAACAAAAAGACTTTTTTGTAGGCCTAATGCTGCACAAGACTATTTAGAAGTCTGCTTTATGGCTTGAAAATGATGCTTTATGAATGTCTTTACAGAAATTACTTTCTTATTTTCATTTACTATAATTGTTCTAATCAAAGCTTATGGGAAAATGTGATTACTGAATATAAAGTTGGTTATTAAATGAGTATACATAAGAAGTGTAAATTCAAAATGATAATGTTGACTAGAAACAAAAACATTAGTATCATAGGGAGATGTTTCTATTTTCAAGGACACTTTATAATCTAAAATTCCATTTTACAGTGTCTGAATAACAGCAGAGCTTGAAATAATGATCAAGGCAATGCAAGGTCTAAAAACCTTAATAAGAAAGAAAAACTGAAACAATGCACTGAAGTCTGAACTTTTCGGCAACACAAAACTGTCTATTGACACATATCCAGTCATTGTTTAACAAATAAACTTACCAGGGCTGGTGCTGTGGCATAGCGGGCATAGGGTAAAGCCATTGCCTGCAGCACCAGCATTCCATATGGGCTCCAGTTTGAGTCCTGGCTGCTCCACTTCCAATTGAGCTCCCTGCTAATGTGCCTGGGAAAACAATGGAGGATGGCCCAAGTCTTGGGTCCCTGCATTCGTGTGGGAGAACAGAAGAAGCTCCTGGCTCCTGGCTTCCATCTGACCAAACCCAGGCCATTGCGGCCCTTTGTGGAATGAACCAGTGGATGGAAGATCATTCTCTCCCTCTTTCTCTCTGCCTCTACCACTTCTTCTCTGTAACTCTGACTTTCAAATAAATAAATAAATCTTTAAAAAACCAGAAAAACTAAAACCAAAACAAATAAACTTACCAATGTATTCATGTGTAAGTATTTCTACACAAACATTACTTTAACCTTGGTTTCCTATTAAAGATGTTAAAGCTTACATCCCAACATCACAGTTTTTACAGGGCCCTCCCTGTTAAAGCTCTTCTGATGTTGTCCATAATGAGCAGTTTATAAGACATTTACTAATAGGATGTGAGGGCCAAGTATAAAAGGCACAGATCATATTCACATTTGTGTTTATATTTTTTGTTCATTGCAAATGAACAAAAATGTTCTGAAATTCAGTAAGTGGTTAATCAGTCAATGTATATGGGGTAAGCATAACAGTACTAAGCTTGTATGTAATAGACACACAATTCATATACCCAGAGAGAGTGAGAAATAGAGATGGAGACAGCTGATGGGATAAAAGTGGTTGGTGGTTTGTTATTAACTCTAATATTTGATGAGATGAGCTTCAGTTTCTTTGTTTCTAGAAACTTTTGAGTGAATAGAGTTTCATAAAGTTGATGGAGATCACAAGAAACTGAGGGCAGGGGTGGAGCGGATATGCTTTGTTTCTTAGATTTCTTATGGTTTTGGATTTCCTCCCCTTAAGACTCCTATTTTCCAAATTAGACTCTACCCATCAAATACATCAAGAAACCCACGTGGACTGTACTCTGGACAAGCTTGAAGGAAGCAGCAGTGATAAGAGCCCCTCTGTCAGCATCCTGGGGTGGCATCCCACAGCACGCTGCAAGTGCTGCGGTCCAGTGGCAGTGATCGTAGGGTCTCTGGAGCCATTAGCAGTGACTTCCAAAACTATTTTTTTGTTTTTCTTTGGCCTTTTTAGGTTCTGTGAGAGACTTAGTATCTTAACAAATTCCTTTTCTGCTTAAACTAGTTAGAATCTGCAAAAAGAGACCTAACTGAAAATTAGTTTATTAAAGGACATTCACACAGCAAGAAAACTTCGGTAAGGAGAAGGGAGAAAGGTAAACAATGCTGTCTTGTCAGAAGACTAAGAACAATTTAGTGCTTATATCAGATTTAGAGTTAAAAAGGTTTATTAAACTCCTTGAATATAGCGTACATCATGTGCGTGCTTTCTCCTTCACTGCCTTATTTCACGCTGTCTACAATTTTATGGGGAATGAGTGCTCATTATTTTAAAAGTCAGAGATTTAAGGCTCAGAAGTCAGAGATTTAAGTGTTGGAAGAATTAGGCATCAAATTCAGCTTTGGGGTAGGCATTTGCCATAACTGGTGAGAAACCACTGGCTATGTCTGCATCCTTTATAGGAGTACCTGGATTCAATTCCCTGCTCTGCTTCTGATTCTAGCTTGCTGCTAATGTGCATCTTGGAAGCAGTAAGTGATGGCTTAAGTACTTGGGTCCGTGCTACCCACGTTGGAGACCTGGATTTAGGTCCTTGCTTCTGGTTTCAGCCTCTTCCAGTCCTGGCTGTTGGGGACACCTGAGGAGTGAGCCAGAACTCTTTTGGCCTTTCAGATAAAAATAAATAAAAAAACAAAAAACAAAAAGAAAAATACAGTGTTCTATTTTGAGTTACCCTAAAATGCCTTTACTGTACAGTCCTGTTGAGTATAGCACTGACAATCGTGTTGCATTTTATAGTTTAAAGACATCTGGACACCAAAATGTACAAAGACAGTTAAGTGACCGAACCTTTCCTTTTGGTTAATAGACAGCTCAATTTGTTCTACTTCCAGTAAATTCTAGTTTGTAGTTAATATGTTAGATTTCAAACACATTTCAGCAAACCAGTTATGGAATTGTTCAGACAAGTAACTACCTTTTTGATTATTCAAGCTACAAAACTGATTGCAAGGGAGGCTCATGCTATAGAATTTTCTCAGAGAAGACCAGTATAAACCTTAAATAGCTTTGATCTTATTTTGAACAAAAGCTAACTGTGGAAGTTCCTGACAGATCTGGAGAACAGACTGGTATCATTTATTTGTTTACTTGCTTTTATTTAAAAAATTTGATCTATATATAATACTTGTACATTTTCATGGGGTAGAGTACAATTTTTGAATACCTGCATATAGTATAAACTGACCAAATCAAGTAGTTTGCATTTCCATTTTCTTACCAGTTCCCTATGTTTGGAGCCATCAGCTCTCTGGGTATAGAATCTAATACATTATTAAGAACTATAGTCCTCTTGCTGTGCTGTGGAACACTAGAACTTATTCCATCTGTCTGTGTTTTGGTACATGATGTCCAAATTCCCTCTATCCCCCATTGCCAACCCTTCTCAGCCTCTAGTAATCACTATTCTGAGATCATACTAAATCAATTGGACAAGGACCCAGCATTCATTAAGAAAATTAAATGTTTGATATTTCTCTCTGGTTGCTTGAGGATTGACAGATTTGAAAGGAGGGAAAAAGATGTAAATTAAGGGGGAAGACAATTGGCTGAGAACCTGTCATACAACGAGGTAACAGAATCTTTTCTTTTTTAGGATTCTTGCTAAGATAAATATGAGAAACTGATCATATTAAAGATGAGAAAAAATAAAAACTGAATAAACTCATAAATCTAGATTTCATAGAACTGTGAATATATGATTCATTAAAAACTAATGGTTATCTATTTATTGAGCATGCCGACAGACTTACTGGTTCGTTAGGTTGTAGAGAACATTACAAGCCCAAGCTAGAGGGCAGCAGTGCACCATCAAACAAGCAGTGTTGCTCTCAGACTTCATTGCAAAGCCCAATATTAAACATGAAAATAACCAGACCTTAAATTAACAAAAATTAGAAAAAAATGTATTAGGACTACTCGCAGCAGAAACACATTTTCAATCATATGACTTGCATTTGAATATATTTAGGTTAACAGTTATTAAATACACACTCAATATCAGAGGGGAGAGGAGAGGAGCATCACTGACAGTGAAAGGGATATTGAAGAGACATTAGGTAAATGAAACCATGGAAACATAGTTACACTATGTGATGCTGAAATGAATCAAGATTTCTTAAATTCTGGATGGCTCTGCAATGGATTTGGAATAAATAAATCTGAAAAGGTCTAAAAAGGACTTTTTTTCCCCACAAAGAATAAAAAAATTATTTTAAATGTTTAATATTTAATAAACTACACAAATAAAATGCAATATCTAGATATAATTTGCTCATTTGGAGGTTCATTTAAATATGAGTCCGATTAAAACAGCCTCTAAAGCATCTACAAATAAAATAAATTCTACAGAAAATTAGTTTCCAGTCTGTGATCATCAGAAAACATATGTATCAATTCTTTTTTTTTTGCATAATGAATATTAGTATCTATAGTGCGAAAAATGTTAAATTGATGTTAAATATTAAATGTTAAAATATGTTAAAGGGGCCGATGCTGTGGTATAGCGGGTAAAGCCACTGCCTTCCGTGCTGGCCTCCCATATGGGCAGTGGTTCTAGTCCCGGCTGCTCCATTTCCAATCCAGCTCTCTGCTATGACCTGGGAAAGCAGTAGAAGATGGCCCAAGTCTTTGGGTCCCTGCACCTGAGTGAAAGACCCGGAAGAATCTCCTGGCTCCTGGCTCCGGATTGGCCCAGCTCTGGCCATTGTGGCCATTTGGGGAGTGCATCAGTGGATGGAAGACCCCTCTCTCTCTCTGCCTCTGCCTCTTTGTAACTCTGCCTTTTAAATAAATAAATAAATCTTTAAAATAAGATGCTAAAATAGATGTTTAAACTGTAATTGAAGTTAGACACCTGGCTGTATTTCTGGTCATGTAAGTTACTGGAGGGGAAAGTGCAAAACTGGACAACACGTTTCTCACCCACAAAAAGCTTTCAGGTTAACTGTGAGAATATGGTTTGCTTCCACCCACTTGCGACACATGACAGCATTGCATGCGTTGAGCACAAAACAGCTAGAGTGGGATGATAGTGACCAAATAATACCATGTCCTTAGCTGATTCACAGATTTCCATGGCTTTAATCCCATTTCTGCTAGCACAGCAGGGGTTATTGATTCCCATGACTTCATGACTTGAAGAAGGAAAAGTGACAGGGGACAAGAGGAGAAAATGGACAGTATTAGCTACTAGGGTTGAGTCGGTTAGCCCACAGGTCCTTAATTCCTTACCAGTAAACCAGCACCTTGTCTCGGTCTCATCACGTTTCTTCCTTTAGTCCACTTGCATAACAAGAGATTTCCCTCAGGTGTTCTTAGGACACTACCTTCTGGCCTTTTCAGGCCCTAAGCTTACAGTGTCTCTAGTATGTCTCTCTCTTCATGCTCCTTTGTCATCAGAATTTGAACACACTGACATGCTTCCAATGGATTATTTTTTTTTAAGACTTATTTATTGGGGCCGACGCTGTGGCTCACTTGGTTAATCCTCTGCCTGTGGCGCTGGCATCCCATATGGGTGCTGGTTCTAGTCCCGGTTGCTCCTCTTCTAGTCCAGCTCTCTGCTGTGGCCCGGGAGGACAGTGGAGGATGGCCCAAGTGCTTGGGCGCCTGCACCCTCGTGGGAGTCCAGGAAAAGCACCCGGCTCCTGCCTTCGGATAGGCAGAGCTCCAGCTGTAGCGGCCATTTGGGGGGTGAACCAATGGAGGGAAGACCTTTTTCTTTGTCTCTCTCTCTCACTGTCTAACTCTGTCAAAAAAAAAAAAAAAAAAAAGGACGTTTATTTATTTGAAAGGCAGAGTTACAGAGAGGCAGAGGTAGAGAGAGGTCATCCATCCGATGGTTTACTCCCCAGTTGGCTGCAATGGCTGGAGCTGGACTGATCCAAAGCCAGGAGTCAGGAGCTTCTTCCAGGTCTCCCACGCGGGTGCAGAACCCCAAGTACTTGGGCCATTTTCTACTGCTGTCCCAGGCCATAGCAGAGAGCTGGATTAGAAGTGGAGCAGACGGGACTAGAACCAGTGCCCATATGGGACGCCAGCACTGCAGACTGGGACTTTAACCTGTGGGCCTCCAATGGATTATAATCCACATGCACACACACTGAGTGAAAAACACTTGTGCTAATCCCATGGACATTCATATTTCTTTCATTCTTAAAATCAAGTTTATTGAAGAGGTTACCTCTCTTTGCTTTTTCTACTTCTTTTTGTCAGTTACTCCTGTCAGCTTCTCACTACTGCCTTCAAACATTTTGGTTTCTACCCCTACCAGTCCTCTCCTACTGCTCATACCAAGGTTAGCAAAGACCTCCTTCCTACTAAATCCAGCGGTCACATCTTATTCTTTATGTTTCATGACTAAAAGGCAGAGTTTGATACTGCTGATCACTGGCTTTTTGTTGAAACAGCTTTGTCTTTTAAGATGTGGGAGATTCTGGGTTTTCTCTCCAGGTCCTATCTCCTGTGAACACTCTCCTTTTGCCTGGAATTTAATGGTGATTATTACTCAGTATTCTTCTACTCTCAGTCCTTTCCTCAATTTAAAATGAGTCCATATGTGTCTTATTTATTATCAATATTACTTTTCTTTTTTAATAAATGATATTTTAATTAGATTTTTTTCATGATCTTATTCTTTTAAATTTTATTTATTTATTTAAATGGCAGAGTTACAGAGAGGCAGAGAAAGAGAGAGAGAGAGCGAGCGAGCTTCCATCCTCTGGTTCACCCCCTAAATGGCTGCAGCAGCCAAAGCTGGGCTGATGTGAAGCCAGGAGCCAGGAGCTTCTTCCAGGTCTCCCACTCGGGTGCAGAACCCCAAGGACTTGGGCCCTTTTCCACTGCTTTCCCAGGCCATAGCAGAGAGCTGGTTCAGAAGCGGAGCAGCTGGGACCCAAACTGGCCCTGATGTGGGATGCCAGCATTGCAGGCAGTGGCTTTACTTGCTACGCCACAGTGCTGGCCCCTCAATATTACTTTTTATTAATTAAGACTCTTGACTTCTATAACAGAAATAAAAATGAACTTGAGTGAACAAAAGGAGGATTTTGGAGGGGTTGAGGTACAAGAACGCCTCTTGGACTTGGAGACATTTAGTGTAGCTAAGTCTTAGGAATGGATCGAACTAGGGACTGAGACTCTGTAGATAGCCCAGAACTCCTTGTCTCTCTTTTCTCGTCCCCGTGTTCCCTTCATGATAGCATTATGCTTTCTCTCTTGTTATAGACTGAATTTCTGCTTATCAAATGGAAAATGATTGCTAAAATACCATTTCACATCTTCATCTTTTATTTTCAATAATCGACCTGTGTGGAGCTGGATTATCCCAGTTTTAAGGCCAAATTCCTTGGTTCAATTTCAGCCATGTGCTCACTCCTAATCCTGCTAATCATGGCCAAAGGGAGAAATCACATTGTACAAATGTGGTTGCTCTCAGCAGGCAAAGAGAATTTGTATGGGATGGCATAAAAATCCTGTGCGTGCTAGTGGTGAGCCCCATGGCTTTAGTTCCCCATCCACTCAAATGTCCTATAGGGATCGCCAACTCAATACAGTTAGTGTTTAACTCATGACCCTTGCCCATCCTTTTGGCCTAAAAATCCAATTTTTAAAATCTAAAAATTGATCTTCTCTTGTTATTTAAGTGTTCACTGGCCTCCCTCTAGAAGACATCTTCCATCACACATGGTCATGACCATCTGCTGTCATCCATTATTTAAAGGCTAGGAAGGCTGCTGGGACATACAGTCTCTTCTCTTTCAACAGTTGGAGGACCCCACAGGGCAGTGTCTTCTGCTGGATCAGTGTCACTTGTCTCTTTTTGACACCATATGTCCTCTCAGTGTCAACCATGTCCCCATCCATTGATGGGCCTATGTATTTGGTGAGACAACTTCAGCCACGGCATCATTTCACAACCCTCATTGTGGCCCACAGCAGGCTTGCTGACTCGATGTTCTTGGCTTGTGATCTTGGACAAATAATTCAACTTTAAGCCACAATTTCCACACTTAGAGCATGAGAATAACCTCCTTACCCCTTTTCCCCCACTTTAAATACTATACCCACAGGACTGGCCTTTGGCACTGCAGTTAAGATACCGCCACCCTGTATCAGAATGCCTGAGTTTGAGTCCCAGCTCTACTCCTGATTCTAGCTTCCCGCTAAAGCTCACCACGGGAGACAGCAAGTAATGGCTCAAGTACTTGGGTCTCTGCCACCTGAATTGAATTCTAGGCTTTGGTCTTCTACCTTGCCCACTCCTGGCTACTGCAGGAATTGGGGGAGTGGACCAGCATCTGACTGTCTCTGCCTCCTTTTTTATCTCTCTGCCGTTCAAATAAAAATAGATAAATACATAAAATATATAAAATAATAACTACATGTATAGTCAGATGACACAGCTATTGTGCTTTTTTTAAAATTCATTTATTTCAAAGGAAGAGAGATGGGGGAAGAAGAGGAAAGAGAAGATGGAGGGATAAATAGAGCTCATCCTTTGGTGCACTCTCTAAATGCCTGTAACAACTAGAGCTGGGTCAGGCTGAAACCATCATCCCAGAACTCGATCTAGTCTCCTACAGGGTTGGGTGGGTGGTAGGGACCCAAGTTCTTGAGCCATCACTCACTGTCTCCCAGGATATGCTCCAGCATGGAGTTGGAATTGAGAGTTTAGCTAGGACTCATCCAGGCACTCCCATATTAAATGTGGGCATACAATTGGGATCTTAAGCACTATGCGAAACATCTACTACTCTTCTTATTTTAAAATGTGTTTTAATTTGCTTGGAAAGGCAGAGAGATGGAGAAATACATACATAAATAGATCTTCCATGCACAGGTTTACTCCTCATTCCTAAAACGGCTAGGACTGAACCAGCCTGTATCAGGAGTTTCATGTGGGTCTCCTACATGTGTGATAGGGACCCAAGTACTTGAACCATCACCTGCTGCAAATCAGGGTGCGCTTTAGTAGACCTGGAGTATCTCGTATCACTTTCCTTTGGAGATTCCTTAAAAATTGTGACAGTAAACATGGGGCTGGTGTTATGGCCTGGGGGTAAAGCCACCATCTGCAATCCTGGCATCCAATATGGGTGCCAGTTTGAGTTTCAGCTGCTCCATTTGCTATCCAGCTCCCTGATAATGGCCTGGGAAAAGCAGTGGAAGATGGCCCAACTGTTTGGGCCCCTACCACCCACGTGGAAGACCCAGATGAATCTCTTGGCTCCTGACTTTAGCCTGGCACAGCCTTAGCCATTGTGGCCACTTGGAGAGTGAAAACCAGTAGACGGATGGAAGATCTCTCATTCTGTCTCTTCCCCTCTCTTTCTGTAACTCTGATTTCCAAATAAATAAATCTTTTAAAAAGATCTGACAATGAACAAATAATTGGTTAATTACCTAACACTTAAACTGAAAGCCTTATGAGTTGAATTTATTAGAAGCCTAAAGTTGAATGGAGAATAAATAAAATGTTTGACTGAAATCCTCTGAAAGCATCTGGGTTGGACCTCTCCTACTCTACTACAAAACCTTCCGACTTCTCTTTCCAGTGTGAAACAATGACTTGGGATTCAGGTTGGCAAGGTCATCTGATGCTGTTGTGGCTCATAGACAGGGTGGGATACAATGGACTCTTGTTTCAAGAATATGCATTTTTCATACTTGTGGCCTAGGAAAACCTGGGTGCATAGTACCATACAGTTCTTTTTTTTTTTTTTTTTTCCATGAGGCAGCAATTGTTTTGTTGCCAGAGATGTTTTTTCTGTCTCACTGGTTTGAGAGCAGAGAGAAGGCAGTTTCAGAAATCATAGTGGTTACAAAGATGCTCTAAAGCAGCACTCAGATTGAGGTCCTCACAGCACGAAAACCTCACCATTGAGCTTGTTAGAAATGCAAATTCCAGGTCCAGAAATCTGTGGTACTTCAAACACTCTATGTAATTCCCCTGCACACTTAAGTTTGAGAAGCACTGTCCTGCAAGATCAAAACCTACCCAACAGGTCATAGAGGTTTCCATCAGCCTTGAATTCTATGGGGCGGGGGTGGGAGGAGGCAAGGGAACCTCACAAAGGCTTCTGCAGCTTTCGGGATGCTGCTTCCATGCTTCTAATATCTTATGCCTGTGGGGCTGACGTTTACTATTCTAAACTGCTACAAAAGACAAACAGCTGTCCTCACACCTAGAGTCTCTTTTTAATACCCAAGAAAGGCTTTTACATGGTTTAAAAAAAGTATGTTATCTGCTGTGCTGTTAGGTCCAATGTGATGACTATTAATCAAGTTTGCAGCTAAGACAGTTAAGAGCTTCTTGACAGGTGAATGATCTCACTTCACTTCATCACTTACTCCTTTTAGGAAGGAGAGATTTATAAAGAATAGTCTCTGATTGAATGGTTTACAACTTATTGGTATGGGATTTTTTAAGAAAAGAATTTTGGCTGCACTTTTAACCTTATCGAGCTATCTGATATTCCCAGGAGGGAAATCAAAGGGTCATGTGGTTTTTGTTTGGTACTGGTTGGTGTTATGCAATGTTTTTTTAAAATTTTGTTTAATATTAAGCTCTATTTTTTGTAGGATAGAAATAGCAATGATTCAGTTTGTACTCACTGCATGGAAATGCATTTTATGCATTGTATTGATATGCATTCCTCTCTCTCTCTCTTTCACACACACACACACACAGTAATTGAAGAAGGAGAAAGAATGTGTTTGTCTTTAATAGGTTTAAGCCTTTGGGGAAACACACACACACAATTGAACAATTTGACAATGTTTGGTCATTATGCCTGTCAGGGAAGTGTAAAGTCTGACACAGCAAGATCTCTGATGTACCGGCTCTACCATTTAGCTTCTCCGAGTCCTTGGGCAGGTTTTAAACATCTTCTGTGATCATTTTCTGCATCTGGAAAAAGAAAATCTTAAGAAAGTTCCAAAAGTCAGTAGTGAGGACTAAATTAGTTAATATATGAAAGTCACTGAAACAGTATCTAATATTCATTAAGCATGCAGTAAGTATTTGCAAGGGAACTACAAAATTATTTTTGTGTGTTGTCAAGAGAGAAAACATGTGTTTCTCTTTGCCCTGTCCAATGATTCAATACCTCCCCAGTTGGAATTTATAGCTTAAAAAGGGAGCTCCCTTGGGGGCATTCAAGTTGGGGAATATATAGGGAAAGCAATGTAAAGACCAGTGTTAGGCATTGAGGTCTTCTGGCCTCTAGGTTTACGTTCCTCCCTCCCCTTCTCAAATGTCGTTACTCTGGCCAGGAAAGGAGAGCAAGTTTTGAATCTGTAGGACTGTAAAAAACTTTCTTTATTACTATAATAGGCTTTGGAGGTATTTCGTCCATGACTGATAAAAAAGGTAATGGTATATCAGATTTCAGCAGTCTGTCAAACATTCTTCACAGTTATATTCTATACACTTGCAAGAAGAGGTCATTCACTAATGGAACTTTCTGGAAGAAAACTCATGTAGCTTGGATTTTTTTCATTTGCCTTGTAAAGTTGAGACGAATCTTTCTAGCATGCTAAATCACCATGTATTTCTTGAACAATAGAAACAACAAATGCAGTTATTCACTCATTTTGTTACTACTGTGTACATTTTATGATGTCGGTGAAGAAATACGCAGATTTAAAAGAAAGGAAGATTTGAATAATTTATACAAAAGAAAAACCCTAACATACACAATCATATTTGCCACTGAAGTTTCTTCTGAAAAGAGCCCTTTTTATTAGATTTCAATGAAAGTAAGCACATTCTAGAGAGTAACAAATTTGTAACCTTTTAAAAAATGTACTTCCCAGCAGGAAATATCTATAATTTATAAAGAAAATATTTTAAATTAACAATATTTAGATCAAGAAGCTTCACCCAATTTTGCACATTTCATGGCTTCTTGTATATGATTTTCAAATTTGAAAATCCTGCCAAAGATTATGCAATACTTTCTTGATAATTTAAAAAAATTATTGCAGAATAATAATTCACTTTATTTTGTATTACCTCAGTGGTTGTGTAGTTTAAATAGTGATAAATGATTTTCTAAATAGAAAATAAAATGTAGGTACATGAAAAATTTCACAAGCAATTGAAAAGTATTTATAACATACAGCTAAGGATTCCAAGAGGGTGGATTACAGAATGACATACTGTGTAGGTTTAAACAGTGAATAAAAAGGGTGTAGGAAGTGCACTCTCAGGGGAGAATTGTGGAGAAACTGCACTGGAGATCCTACAAGAGGAAGAGGAATGCTGTGGACCTGTGTAGAGAGTCCGGACATGCAGCACAAACATGAACACAGTGCACAGCTCCAGCATCTGAGATATGGAGTAGGTGGCATCTTAGAAATGGAGGCGAGATAGGACTGCATCAAGCCATGGTGATATAGCTAGAAGGAGAGCACAGTGTTATTCCAGACTGGAGCCCCAGGGGCTAGCATTTGCTAGCAGTTGCCCACGGACCCAGTGGAAGTAGAGGAGGCATGTTTGTCTGGCCCAAGCTTCCCCAGAGTAGTGTCCACTGCACTGTTGAGAAAGGGTGGGTGCCGTTTTAGGTTTGGGTGGGAGCTGTGGAGAACTTTGTGCGCAAACACAGCAACTGGCTGAGACAGGACGCCATCTCTTCAGCAGTACTGGTGGCAGTGGTGGGGAGACAGCAACATTCAGCCAGTGGCTCTTGTGTATGTGTGTGAACAGCCTACAGTCCCTGTTGACTTTGAGCCTGGCTGGGAGGTGGTTGAGGAACCACGTAGGATGGTTTGTCATTCACAGCCTCTTAGGATTAAGACACCTGAGTGGAGCTGTCTCTGGGAACATCAGCCTCTCTGTTGACTGGGCAGGCTGGCATAGCAGAAAGAAACTTCTGCATCCAGTGACTGGAAGCCTTGTGTGCTGAGACCATGGGGACAAGTGGTTACATGAGAAGGTGCAGGGAGTAGATGGGTCTCTGGGCAATCACCGCGTTTGGCTCAACAGGCTCATATGCTCACAGTGAGGACTGCACAGATCATTTGTGTGGTGGTATGGAACACACTGGGGGCTTACACCTGAGCATTGAGATCTACCGTGCCCAACTTGGGTGTTACCCTGGATACTCGCCCTATCCTGGAGCACTGAGCAGAGCTCTCTGGCTACACCTTCCACACACTTCTTGATACTCATTGAAAGTGCAGACATTCTACTAAGCCACAGAGGCATAGCTCAAAGATAAAAACCATCAGATGAAAAAACAACAATCAACCTCACAAATGTCTAAAAACAAACACAAAAATTCAAGAAACAAGAATAAGAAAAACACCATCCACCCCAATGGAACACAACATTTCAGTATTAGAATGTGAAAATGAAGAGATTTAGGAAATGCCAGAAATAGAGTTAAAAAATTAATCATCTGACTACTCAAAAGCAATTAGAAGCAAATAGACAAATTAAAGAAAACTGTACATGGCATGAATGAAAGTTTTTCCCACAAAATTGATAGTTACAAGTGAAATCAAAATGAAATATTAGAAATGAAGAATTCAGGCACTGGTGCTGTGGCATAGTGGGTAAAGCCACTGCCTGCAGTGCCAGCATCCCATTTAGACACTGGTTCAAGTCCTGGCTGCTCCACTTCCAATCCCGCTCCCTGCTATGGCCTGGGAAAGCAGAAGATGACCCAAATCCTTGGGCCCCTGAACCCATATGGGAGACTGGGAGGAAACTCCTGGTTCCGTTGTGGCCATCTGGGGAGTGAACTAGCAGATGGAGGACTTTCTCTCTCTCTCTCTCTCTCTCTCTCTCTCTCTCTCTGCCTCTGTCTTTCTGTAACTGCTTTTTAAATAAATAAAGTCTTTAAAAAAAGAAATGAAGAATTCAATAGATAAAATAAAAAAAGGTGCTGGAAAGCCTATACAACAGACTATACAAGGCAGCAGAAAGAATATCCAAACTAGAAGAAAAACCTTTGGAAATATCTCAGTCAGAACAAAAATAATAAGAAGAAATTAGAAAAATTAGTAAGCATTAGAGATTTATATTTACCCAACATACAGGTCTTAGGAGTTGCTGAAGGTATGGAAAGAGAGAATGGACTAGAAGGCCTATTTAGGAAGTAATTACTGAAAACTTCCCCAACTTGGAGAAAGAAAGAGAGGTCCAAGTAGAGGAAGCACAGAGAACTCCCAACACACATGGCCAGAAAAGATATTCGCCACAACACATTGCAGTCAAACTTTCCACAGTAAAACAGAGAAAAGATTCTCAAATGTACACTAGAGAAATGACAGATTACTTTCAGAGAACCTCCAATTTGACTCACAGATGAATTCTTATCAGAAATCCTACAGGCAAGAAGGGAATGGAGAGATACAGTTCAAGTCTTAAACTAATAAAACTTTCAACCCAGAATACTGTACCCTGCAAAGCTCTCATTTATAAAAGAAGGTGAAATAAAGATGTTCTACAACAAATGAAAATAATTTGTTGCCACTCATCCAGCCTTACAAAATATGCTTAAGGATGTACTACACACAGAAACTCAGAAATATAGCCATCATTATGAAAGAATGTGAAGGCATAATATCCCCCAGTAAAAGCACAAAAGAAATTGAAGGTAAACAATAGAAATATTTATGGGAAAATGGCAGGGCCAAGTTGTTACTTACCATAGTCACCTTGAATGTAAATGCCCTCAACTTTCCTGTTAAAAGACATAGACTCGGCAAATGGATTAAAAAGGAAGATCCATCTATGTGTTGCCTACAAGAAACACATCTAACCAATAAAGATACATGCAGACTGACAGTGAAAGGGTGGAAAAAGATATTCCATGCAAATGGAAAAAAAAAGGGCAGGGGTAGCCATAACACAAAAACTGTTAAAAGAGACAAAGACAGGCGCTATGCAATGATTAAAGGATCAGTTCAACAGGAAGATGTGACTGCTATACATGTATACACACCAAATAACAGGGTGCATGGCAATTTAAAAGAAATGTTAATGGATCTAAAGGGAGACATAGATTCCAATACACTAGTAGTGGGGGACTTCAGTACCCCACATTCACCAATGGACAGATCAACTAGACAGAAAATCAACAAAGAAACAACAGAGCCAATGGGCATTATGGACCAAATGAACCTAACTGATATCTACAGAACTTTTCACCCCACAGTTGCAGAACATACATTTTTCTGATTGGCTTATGGAACTTTATCTAAGATAGACCATATGCTAAGCCATAAAGCAAGTCTCAGCAAATTAAAAAATATTGAATCATACCGTGCATCTTCTTTGACTACAATGGAATGAAACTGGATGTCAACAACTCAAGAACCTCTAAATTACATGCAAACACATGGAAACTGAACAACATGTTCCTGAATGAACAGTGGGTCATAGAAGAAATCAAGAGAAATAAAAAAATTTTCTGGAAACAAATGAAGATGACCATACATCATATCAAAACTTATGGGATATAGCAAAAGCAGTGTTAAGAGGGAAATTTATAGCAATTGCTGCCTACATGAAGAAATTGGAAAGGTACCAAAATAAATGAGCTATCAATGCATCTTAAGGACCTAGAAAAAGAACAATAAATCAAACCCTAAATTAGTGGGAGAAAGCAATAATTAAAATTATAGAAGAAATAAACAAAATTGAAACAAAATAATACAAAATATTAGTGAAATGAAGAACTGATTTAAAAAAAATATTTAAATGCCACCATTGGTGCAACTAACAAAAAAAGAATGAGAACACCCAAATTAATAAAATCTGAGATGAAAAAGGTAATGTTATAATACATACTACAGAAGTAAAAAGAATCATAAGGAATTACTACAAAGAGCTATAAGGCAACAAATTGGGAAACCTAGCAGAAATGTCTAGATTCCTAGACACATATAGTCTAACAAAATTGAGTCATGAAGGTATAGAACACCTAAATAGACTAATGATCAAGACAGAAATTGAATCAGTAACAAAACTCTCTCAACAAAGAAAAGTCCAGGACTGGATGGCTTCTCTGCTGAATTTTACCAGAGTTTTAAAGATGAACTCATCCAATTCTTCTCAAGCTATTCAAAACAATTGAAAGGGAGAGAATCCACCCAAACTCCTTCTATTAAGTCTGCATTACCTTAATTCCTAAGTCATAAAAAGATACAACAGAGAAAGGACTGTAGACCAATATCCCTGATGAACATAGATTCAAAACTCTTCAGTCAAATATTAGCTAAAAAAATCCAAGAACATATCAGAAAAATCATTCTCCCAGACCAAGCACAATTTATTCCTGGTGCAGGGATGGTCCCACATTCACAAGTCAATCAATGTGATGGATCACATTAATAAACTGAAGAACAAAAACCATATGGTTATCTCAATAGATACAGATAAGTCATTTGATAAAATACAGCATCCTTTCATGATGAAAACTTTAAGCAAATTGGGTATACAAGGAACTTTCCTCAATACAACGAAGGCAATTTATGACAAGCACATGGCCAGCATCCTATTGAATGAGGAAAAGCTGGAAGCATTCCCCCTGGTATCCAGAACCAGACAAGGATGCCCACTCTCACCATTGCTATTTAATATAGTTCTGGAAATTTTAACCAGAGCCATTAGACAAGAAAAAGAAATCAAAGGGATATAAATTGGAAAGGAGGAAATCAAACTATCCCTCTTTGCAGATGACATGATTCTATATATAGGGAATCTAAAAGATTCCACTGAGAAGCTATCAGAACTCTTATATAAAAGAATTTGGTAATTAGCAGGATATCAAATCAACACAAAAAAATCAATAGACTTTATATACACAGATCATGTCATGGCTGAGAAAGAACTTTTAAGATCAGTCCCATTCACAATAGCTCCAAAAGGAATAAATAGCTTGGAATAAAATTAAGCAAGGATGTCAAAGATCTCTATGAGAAAAATTACAAAACACTAAAGAAAGAAATAGAAGGCATTAAAAATGGAAAATCTTCCATGTTCATGTATTGAACATCATCAAATTTTCCATACTATCAAAAGCAATTAACAGATTCAATGCAATTCCAATCAAAATGCCAATGATATTCTTTGCAGATCTAGAATAAATGATGCTAAAATTTCTGTGGAAATACAGGAGATCCTGGATAGCCAAAGCAATCTTATACAACAAAAAAAAAGCCAGAGGCATCACAATACCAGATTTTCAAGACATACTAAATGGTTGTTATAATCAAAATAGCCTAGTACTGGCACAAAAGCAGACTTTTAGGCCAACAGAACAGAATAGAAGGCCCAGAAATTGATAGATCTATAACCCACTTATCTTTGACAAAGAGGTTAAAATCAATCCCTGGAGCAAAGACAGTCTCTTTAACAAATAGTAATGGGGAAATCGGGTCTCCATGTGCAGAAGTATCAAACTAGACCATACCTTACACCTTATACAAATATCCACTCAAAATGGATCAAAGACCTAAATCTACAACTCAATACCATTAAATTACTAGAGAACATTGGGGAAACTCTGCAAGACATTGGCATAAGCAAAGACTTCTTTGAAAAGACCCCAGAAGCAAACTGACAAATGGGATTACATCAAGCTGAGAAGCTTCTGCACTGCAAAAGAAACATTCAGCAAAGTTTAGGGCCAAGTGACAGAATTGGAGAAAATATTTGTAAAATACACAACTGAAAAAGGGTTAACATCGAGAATCTATAAAGAGCTCAAGAAACTCAACAACAACAAAACAAACAATCCAGTTAAGAAATGAGCAAATAGACTGGCGCCGTGGCTCACTTGGCTAATCCTCCACCTGCGGTGCCGGCACCCTGGGTTCTAGTCCGGTTTGGGGAGTGAACCAATGGAAAAGGAAGACCTTTCTCTCTGTCTCTCTCTCTCTCACTAACTCTGCCTGTCAAAAAAAAAGAAACACCAAAAAACCAAAAACAAATAGAGTACCTGAAATGTTATGTAGTGAAGTGAAATAGACATTTTGAGAATCAATGATCATTTACAGTCCCCGTCTCTTCGATTGAGGAACAGTGTTTGTCTGTTTGTTTGTTTTCTCTTCATATTACTTGTTGAACTCTTTCACTTAGTATAGGGTTACCTATGTGATCATTACGTAAACTGTAAATAGATCTTTGTAAAAAGAGTGGGAATGTGAGAGGGCAGAGGGGGGAGTGTTGGAGTGTGGGCTGGAGGGAGGGTAGGGGAGGAGTGTCACTATATTCCTAAATATTTATATATGAAATACATGAAACTTGTGTAACTTAAATAAAATGTAAAAAGTAGCTAATCTTTAAGTAAATGCACACTAAAGATGATCATACAGCTACTTCTGTCAGATTTGGCATAATTACACTACTGACAGTAACTAATGACTTTTTTTATGAGAACAAAATTGGCCACCATTATCAAGAAAAAGATTATTAGCCCCTGTCTTATATAAGCCAGAAGATGATGTTCTCCGAAGATTGTGTTTTCATGACTTCTAAACAGTAATGCTGTGCTTTCCAGTGTCCATGGTTGGTGAACGCCATCTCAGGCTACAGAAAGGCCTCTACTGGAAAATTCACAACAAATTAATGAAATTTCAAATTTTGTTATAATAGAGAGGGTACAGTAAAATCATTTGAGATCCCTTTTTAAATTAGAGAGTTTCACCTGAAAATGACTTAGTTGGTTTATTGCTGCTACATGGTAACAGTCTCATAATAAAACTACACTATGAGCTTCTATATATCATATAGAAAATCAATAGCATTTTACAGCAGAATTACATGGTACGCTTCTCTGTGTTTTACTTTAAATCAATGGAGATTCACAACAGTAGTCACCTTTCAGCCTCTATGAATTGCATGGCGAATCAGGAGTATTTATTCATTTTAAAATGGGATCATTGTTATCGCATTAGACAGCAAAGCCATAAGCACACCATATCTGATAAGTGTTTTACCAAGACTTGCCTCAAGAGAACTGTTGTGTTTCTCAAGAATAAATATAGTGAAACTTAAAACCTACTGGAAGGGACAAGACAGTTTTCTTAGCCACCAACTAATAAAAAAATCAATGGCTAAGAAATGTCTTTCTGTTGGTGGGAGGCAAGATGAGGGCAGGAAAAAGATTTAGAGGGATGAAAAAGTTGTATGAGAAAACAGGCTGGTTTAATATTGAACAATTCCATCCACTGATTAGTAATAATCTTATGATTTCTTGCAGAGATAAAGGTTTCTTGAATCCATAGTCTTCTTTAATTAAAACTTTTATGGAATCTGGCATTAAGGAGAAATTTATAATGGAAACTTTTTTTTATTAACCTTGAAACATATCCTCAATTACAGAAAGTACCTGCTTGCATAGTACAGCATTATTAATTTTCTATAAATGAAATTTAAGTAGAATGAGCTTAGATGGGCTTTAAGTCATAAAGAAAGAAAGATAATTATAAGTACCAAATTTGATTTTTCAAATAATTTAACTTATGAGACAATAAAATACATAAATCTCTTAGGTACTCCAAAGTGTGAAGTTTGAGTCAACACAGAGCCAAACATTATGGGGATGTGCAAGAGAACAATTACCTTTACCTTTTTGTTTTAAAGATAAAGAATTTAGGGGCCAGAAAAATTTTATGTGACTTGCCAAAGGCTGTTAAAATCAGATTTTGCTAATTCTCAGTCTAGTGCCTTTAAAAAATTTCTGTACAACGTCAACTTCCTACTACCACATTTTAAAAAAGGATATTTGTGATATCACTGGAATTTGTAAAATATTTTTACTCCTGAATCTGCCCTTTTATTTGCATTTTACCGTGTTTTAAAGTCCTGTTGGTTTTCTGCCTAGAGGAATTTTGAATTAAATTGACTTTTAGGTTCTAAATTTGTTTTAAAACTAGTTTTGAATTGGCTCATAAAACTGAGTTTGTCCTGCTTGAGTTTGGGTCCATCTCCTGATTTAAATTGTCTTAGACATTAACTGGAGATAATTTCAATTTTTGTCTACTTCCCAATCACCAGTCACACTGTTGCTCTATTTTATGTTCTTATGACAGAAACTGAGAAAAGCATCCTAACCTTGGAGGGGATTTTAGAACACCTTGGACCAGATTCAAACACATTAAGGAAAATAAAAGGAGTGGGGAGTAGATTTTAGATAAAAAGTGTATTCAAACTTGGTCCAGAAAATATGCCAGCAGGTGTGGGTGACTCATAGTCCTGCAGTCCTTTATCACCTCATTAGCTTTGATTGCTTGACCCTGGATGCTCACTGCTGTATCAGTGCCAGCTGCTGGCTTCCTATTTTCCCTCTGGAATCTGAATTATGGGTCCCCACCTCATCCTACAGCTTTTACCCACAAACCCTTTTGGACATTGGAGTAACAGACAAATGCTGTGTAAACATATTGTATCCATTTTTGGCACCTTTACCTCTAACCTTCAGTAATCTTTGGGGTTTTAATATTCTCTAGTGTGTATTCAGTTTTACAATGACAAAACAGGCAATGTTACATGGAGCCCAGAGCGCCTAACAGTCCTGCCTTCCTTTCTATTACCATCCCAAGACACATAGGCTAACATTTTAACCAAGCATTTTCTAATATAGATTACCTAACTGTGTTTGAGTGTGTGTGGTGCATGTGTCTCAGAGTTTTTGTGTGGAAGTGTGTAGACAAGTTGTGAATACAATACCATCTACATTTATTTAAAGGAATGACAATGTTTACATGAATCTTAAATATTTGTTGGGTAGGTGAGTGAAATTCAGATACATTTTCTTTCACATTTTTATTTTGGACAAAAATGTTTTGATCTGGTAAGAGGTAGGTCCCCTAGATGCTGCAGATCTTGTTCTTTTCCCACTGCTGGAACTACATTCTAGTTGTAGACAGATATTCATATGTTCTAACATTCAAGAAGACAACTCCTAAAGCTGCAGCCCAGAGACTGGAACAGGGAACCTAGAAAGCTGACTCTGAGGATAAGCAAAACAAAAACAAACTCATACTATTTCCACCCCTTAAAACAGTAGTGTACAGTAGTTCCCAACCTTGACAGCACATTGTATTATGTTAAGAAGTCCCTCCCTGCTCCCAGCCCACACAAACATTTCAATATGGTTGATTTGTTCTGTAAGTAACTCCAGCTTGAGCATCAGGGTTTTAAACATCTGGAAAGGTGATTCTAACGTGTAGTCGAGTTGTTCTTAATCCTAACCTGAAGGGATATTAGTGATTATAAATTTTGTGTGTGGCTAAGCCAGTGGTTCCCAAATCTACCTGAAAATGATCTTGGGAAGCTGTCAAAGAGATGGAGTCCTAGGCCTCCTCTCAGCTCAATTGTGAGATTGACTTGAGGGTGACTCCTCAAAAATATTAAATGAAGAAAATACCTCTTCAGTTTTATTTTATGCAGCCTGCTATTGAGAAACAGAACTACTTATCTGCTCTGATAATTAACTTGTACTGTCTGTGCTGTCCATAAGCTCGACTGGAACTGAGGAGGAGAGGGTGATGTACAGAGAAGGAGAAATTATGTTGGAAAACACTTTCTAACTGGGAAGAATAATAGGAGACACAAAAAAGAACGAGAAGGCCGGCGCCGCAGCTCACTAAGCTAATCCTCTGCCTTGTGGCGCCGGCACACCGGGTTCTAGTCCCGGTCGGGGCACCGATCCTGTCCCGGTTGCCCCTCTTCCAGGCCAGCTCTCTGCTGTGGCCAGGGAGGGCAGTGGAGGATGGCCCAAGTGCTTGGGCCCTGCATCCCATGGGAGACCAGGAGAAGCACCTGGCTCCTGCCATCGGATCAGCGTGGTGCACCGGCCGCAGCGCGCCTACCGCGGCGGCCATTGGAGGGTGAACCAACAGCAAAAAGGAAGACCTTTCTCTCTGTCTCTCTCTCTACTGTCCACTCTGCCTGTCAAAAAAAAAAAAAAAAAAAAACGAGAAAAGATTTGTAGAAATGTAATATGATTACAGTAAGAATGGATCTTTTGACTAGCAGAAATTCATCAAGTAATTCTCTAATCCTTCAGAAAGAGCTGGATTTGCATCCCAGAGCTGCCACCCATCAACAAATAAACTCAAGAAATCTGTGCCTTAAGATACGAAATGGATATAAGACTACCTCTTTGATAGAGTTGTTGGAAAAAAACCTATGTGAGGTGCTTAGTATAGTCTTTACATGGAGGATACGCAGAAATAAGCAGCTATTATACCATGTACAAAATTTTCTCTTAGCCATCTATATATGTATATGTGTATACACACATATGTATAAATATAAATATAAATATGTGTATATATATAGATGATGATAAAAAAGGATAGTCAAGAAGACGCATTTCAAGCTTGGAAAAATCATGAAGCTTAATTTTCATCTATTAAGGAAAACAAAAATTTTAAGACTGTTTTTTAGTTTTGTCTCCTTATTTCATTGCCTTAAAATGAAGATAGTTTCATAAAATGCAAATTTATTTTGAAATATCCACCCATAAACCATTAGTCTTGATCTAATCATCTCCAAATCCTTACAATTATCACTAGCATTATAATCATCATCCATAGTTATTATTTTTTTATCTTAGATATGCAAAAATAACTTAAAGGACTAATTTTGGCTTGATTATGCTGCATTTTGCTTTCTATTTTCCAAAAGCTTTAGGTTTATCAAATTATAGAAAAACATACTAAGTGAAATTTGACTCTGATATTAAATAGGGGATCTATGTGACATGCTGTGTCTATTTTTGTATATTCAGGTTGTCTGAATAGGCTGTACGAACAGCAGACCAGCTGTATTTTATTTTTTGCATTGTTGGTAAAGCCTATGATTACAAATGGCAAAGAGACTTGCAATGTTTTCTGATCTGGCAATAGAAAAATCATTCCCTTTCCTACCTTCATAGCCTAGTTTAGAGAGAAAGGAAGAGGAAGAAGGTGAGGGTAAGGTGGAGGGAGTAAGGAAGGGAGATAGGACAAGAAGGTATGTTACCATAGCAGAAACTTTGCCTTAGAATGATTCCCCAACACCTGCAAGTGAATCATGACAAGATCACTCTTAAAATAATATTAGTGATCTATTTAAAAAGTTTCATTAGTAAATATCACAGACTGAGAAAAATATTTAAGAGTTAACAGAAAAAGATTGAAACTGCTAAGATCCTCATGGTAACCAGGATGTGAGAATCACATACATATGTTCTCTAGGGGAGTAACTCCAGCCAGAGAAAGGACAGATGAGGCGGAATTCACAAAATAGCTTGAGGTTGTGGTGAGAGAGTTTCAAACTTCAAGCAGTACTGCAAAGTGAACATCATAAATTAATTAGTTTCAAAGATAAGAAAAATTAAAGCCTCAAGTAGACCTCTGTAATGGAGCAAATTTATAATGTATAGCATCATAATGGATGATGTTGTATAACATCTTGTTGATGAATGGCTTATTAAAAGTAGTTTGTATTTTACTAGAACTGTATAATAATTAGCTTGAATGTGTAGTTCATTCCCTAATGATTGTTACACTATTTCTGCGAAATTGCCAGAGTGGACTGCACCAGGGCAATTGCAGCGCTCAGGGTACTGGGGATTCTTGTCATTATTCAAAAAGCAAATGTGAAGCGGTGGTTTTACAAGTCTTCTGTTGTTCATGCAAAGGTATAATGTCTTTAACACTGGACTCAGAAAATCAACAAAAGGACAAATTTTTGAAGGCTGGAGATAGAATGATGCTTCTAGGAGTTCAACAGCTCAGATCTCCCGTGATTGCACACACCTGGTTATTCTTCTTTATTGGGGAGGTAAGTTAGATACCCTGTGTCGAGGTGCTGCCCCATGTTCCCTGTTTTCTATCTTGGCTACCAAAATTAGTGCATCACTTAAAATAAGTTCCATGTGTTTGTGTTGTGACATCTTATACATATAGTATCCCTTTCTCACTTTATTTTTCCCATAACAATATGAATATTAATATTTCTTGCACACAACCTTTTAGAACTATAACTCAGACATCATCATTTCCTGTAAAATAAACATTAATGGTTCACAGCTGCCTATTTAACAATGTTTACTTTTTTATTTTTTTTAAGATTTATTTATTTGAAAGTCAGCATTACACAGAGAGAGGAGAGAGGCAGAGAGAGAGGTCTTCCATCTGCTGGTCCACTCCCCAATTGGCCGCAACAGCCAGAGCTGTGCCGATCCAAAGCCAGGAGCCAGGAGCTTCCTCCGGTCTCCCATGTGGGCTCAGGGGCCCAAGAACCTGGACCATCTTCTGCTTTCCCAGGACATAGCTGAGAGCTGGATCGGAAGTGGAGCAGCTGGGTCTTGAACCGGTGCCCATATGGGGTGCTGGTGCTTCAGGCCAGGGTGTTAACCCACTGTACCACAACGCCGGCCCCTGAACAATGTTTATGTACCTTGGTTTTTCAACTACAGTCTGAGAACTTCCCTTCAAAACCCCAAAGCCCAGCAAACCTGAACTAGTCACAATTCTTATTTAAATGGACATTTCTCACTGCTGTGTCTACTTTTGCTCTTGGTATTCATTTTACTGCATTGCCATTTATCCACACCTCTGTGTTTACATCTTCTTCAAAAGCTAGTGACAAGGGCTGTCATTGTGGCATAGTGAGTAAAGCTGCCACCTGCAATGCTGGCATCCCAGACGGACTCCAGTTCATGTCTCTGCTGCTCCACTTCTTATCTCGCTCCCTGTTAGTGTCCTGAGAAAAGCAGCAGAAGATGGTCCAAGTGCTTGGGCTCCTACCACCCATGTGGGAGAACTGGATGAAACTACCAGCTTTAGCTTCAGTTTGGCCTAGCCATTGCAGCCAGCTGGTGAGTGCATCAGAAGCTGGAAAATCTCTCTGTGTCTCCCTCTCTGTAACTCTGACTTTCAAGTAAGCTTTCATTGTTTCCTGTTGTGTCCCATCTTTTATCCCATTCAAGCCACACCCTGAATTGAATTTTTTTTATTTGTTTTTTTTTTTAAGACTTACTTATTTTGAAAGAGTACAGAGGGAGGGAGAGAAGGTGGGAAAGAGAGAGAGAGAGAGAGAGAGAGAAAGAGAGAGAGAATCTCCCATCTGCTGGTTCACTTTCCAGATGGCCACAATGGCTGGTGCTGGGCCAAGTGGTCCCAGGAGCCAGGAGCTTCACCCAGGTCTCTCATGTAGGTAGCAGGGGCTAAACACTTTGGCTACTTCTGCTGCTTTCTCCAGGCCACTAACAGGGAGATGGATCAGAAGTAGAGCAGCCTGGACACAAAAGGGTGCCCATATGGAATGTCAACATCTCAGGTGGTAGTTTTACCCACTAGGCCACAAGGCCAGCTCCAGAAAATTTGTTTTTTATTTGGACTCTTGGTCTAGCTTGAACATTATGAGGAGATATTTTGGGCATCACATTCTCAACCAGGGTCTTTTGAGAAATAAATGTAACACCATAAAACAGACTCAAAATAGTAAACATTTTCTCACACCTTGGATGGACAGCTCCCAATCAATATTGCAATGTCTTCTCCAAAGAAGGTATATGGGTTCATAACCCCCCAACCCCGGTCTCCATTAGCAGAAAAATCCAAATCCTTGTTTTAACAGGTTCAATGATTAAGAGACTCAGGAAATACAGATGGAGGACATTTTTGGTATTTCTCTTCAGGTGTCTTTATCTGATGCTCCTACTTTTTTAAATGTCTTGTCTTAACATATTTTCCTTTGCTAAATTTCTAGTACAAGTCCCATATGTTTTGGTGTATTCCTGAAATTATTGAAATAATTCTGCTCCTTATGTCCATAGATCAAAAGAAAATGAAAACCCACCTTACAGAAGCCCTAAAGAACAAAAAGGTGAGGGCAACAGCAGTATTTCTACTTACCTAATTATACACTTAATTATATGCTGTAAAATATTCTAAGACAAAGAGTGTGAAAAGCCTTACATCATCTCAGATAATAAAATATAAGAAATTAAGGAATGTGTTATGTGTGCTAAAACTTTCCAAAAAGGACCACAGAGTGAGCTAGACTAGTCATGTCCAATCTTAAAAAAAGCTATGTGTTTAGCCGAGTGACCACATGAATCCTATCTCAGTCATTGAGTGTTCTTTCAAAACCTGTCGAACAGGCTGGTGTTGTGGTACAGTGGGTTAAGCCACTGACTTCCCTGCAGGCATTCCATATGAGTGCTGGTTCAAGTCCCAGCTGCTCCACTTCCAATCCAGCTCCCTGCTCTTGTGACTGGGAAAGTGACCCAAACATTTGGGGCTCTGCCACGTATTGGCAGACCCAGATGGAGTTCCTGGTTCCTGGCTCCAAACTGGCCTACTCTCAGCTATTGTGGTCATTTGGGGAGAACCAGCAGATGGAAAAATCTCTCTCTCTCTTTCTCTCTCTCCCTCTGTTTCTGTATTTCCTACTCTCTCTATAACTCTTCCTTTCAAATAAAGTCTGTAAAAAACAAAAACAAAAACAAAACCCTGGCAAACAGACAGTAACTCCTGGAGGTAAAGTTCTACATTTTATTTCCCTTCATAGTTTCTGAGTATAATGCTTTGCATGGTCTAGGTATTCAGTCATGGACTAGTTGTATGATATGAGTAAATCATTTAACATTTTCTTTTTTTGTTAAGATTTATTCACCTATTTGAAAGGGTAAAGTTACAGAAAGAAAGGGAGAGTGAGATGGAAACAGAGAGATCATCTATCTGCTGGTTCACCTACCAAATGGCTGCAATGGCCAAAGCTGGGCTGATGTGAAGCCAGGAGCCAGGAACTTCTTCCCGGTCTCCCATGTGGGTGCAGAGGCTAAAGTACTTGGGTTGTCTTCTGCTACTATTCCAGTGCATTATTAGTGAGCTGGATCAGAAGTGGAGCAACTGCATCTCCAACTGGCACCCATGTGGGTTCCAGAGCCACAGGCAGCAGCTTCACCCACTACGCCACAGTGATGGCCTCATCATTTAACTTTTCAAATGTTTAGTTTAGTCGTACACAAAAATAAATCAATAATTATATATAATTTACAGCTTTTAAATATTTTTTTATTTATTTGAAAGGCATTGTGACCAAGAGAGCAAGAGCAACTTCCATCCACTGGTTCACTCCCCAAATGTCTGCAACAACTGAATTCTGGAGCCAAAAACTCTGGGTCTGCCGTACGGATGGCAGAGACACCAGCTGCCTCCCAAGGCAAGCATTAGAAAGAAACTAGAATTGGGAAGGGAGCTATAACTAGAATTCAGCCACTCCAGTGTGGAATGCAGGCATCCCAAGTGGTGTCTTAATCACTGCACCAAATGTCCACTCTTTATTTGCAGTTTTGTTGTAAGCAATAAATCGTGTTTTAAAAATGTCTGTACTCAGTTTATATTCATTTATAAAACATGTAATTGATGAATGCCTGCTTTGTTCCAGGCAGAGTTTTATGATCTTGGGATACATTAGAAAATAGAGCAGACATAAACTGCTATCATCATGGAACTTGTGTTATAGATTTTCAGAAACAAACAAGTAAACAAAAAACCAATATGTAGGATGTTAGAAGGCCAAAAGTGCTATGGAACGAAGGAAAGGTGTGGGGTGGGGATGAAGATTAGAAACATAAGGGGGGGCCAGGGGATTCCAATACAATCCCATCAAGGTGGCATGTACCAATGCCATCTCACTAGTCCAAGTGATCAATTTCAGTTCACAATTGATGGCTCTGGTAGGTCTAAGAGTCAAAGGGATCACACAAACAAGACAAGTGTCTGCTAATACTAACTGATAGAATCAAAAAGGGAGAGAACGATCCAACATGGGAAGCGGGATACACAGCAGACTCATAGAATGGCAGATGTTCTAAACAACACTCTGGCCTCAGAATCAGCCCTTAAGGCATTCGGATCTGGCTCAAGAGCCCATGAGAGTATTTCAGGCATGGAAAGCCAAGATACCATGGAAAAGAAAAAAAAGAAGAAGACCTAAATGAAAGATCTCTGTGAGTGAGATCCCAGTGGAAAGAACGGGGCCATCAAAGAAGGAGGTACCTTTCTCTGAAGGGAGGAGAGAACTTCCACTTTGACTATGACCCTATCGGAATAATACCAAAGTCAGCGAACTCTAAATTTCTTCCATAGCCCTGGCAACTCATGACTAGAGCCTAGGGAGATTACTTACGCCATGAACAGGAGTGTCAAATTGTTAAATCAGCAACAGGAGTCACTGTGTACTTACATCCCATGTGGGATCTGTCCTTAATGTGTTGTTTAATGTGCAGTGATGCTATAACTAGTACTGAAACAGTATTTTTATACTTTGTGTTTCTGTGTGGGTACAAACTGATGAAATCTTTACTAATTATATACTGAATCGATCTTCTGTATATAAAGAGAATTGGAAATGAAAAAAAAAACAGGTGTTAAATTGGAAATGGCATAGAAAATTAATTTTTTTAAAAAAATATTATGTAGGATCTCTGTCTTTAATGTGCTGTACACTGTTATTTAATGCTATAACTAGTACTCCAACAGTATTTTTTTCATTTTGTGTTGCTATATGGGGGCAAACTGTTGAAATCTTTACCTAATATATACTAAACTGATCTTCTGTATATAAAGATAATTGAAAATGAATCTTGATGTGAATGAAAGGGGAGAGGGAGCGGGAAAGGGGAGGGTTGCGGGTGGGAGGAAAGTTATGGGAGGGGGGAAGCCATTGTAACCCATAAGCTGTACTTTGGAAATTTGTATTCATTAAATAAAAGTTTAATAAATGAAAAAAAAAAAAAGAAACATAAGGGGGGAGGGCTGACGCCGTGGCTCACTTGGTTAATCCTCTGCCTGTGGCGCCGGCATCCCATATGGGCGCCGGGTTCTAATTCTGGTTGCTCCTCTTCCAGTCCAGCTCTCTGCTGTGGCCTGGGAGGGCAGTGGAGGATGGCCAAAGTGCTTGGGCCCCTGCACCCGCATGGGAGACCAGGAGAAGCACCTGACTCCTGGCTTCCAACCGGTGCAGCTCCGGCTGTGGTGGCCACTGGGGGAGTGAACCAACGGAAGGAAGACCTTTCTCTCTGTCTCTCTCACTGTCTGTAACTCTACCTATCAAATAAATAAATAAATTAATTAAAAAATGTATATTAGAAACATAAGGGTGGTGACATATGAGTTATATTACAATAATGAGTAGGGTAGTTAGAGTAGGGCTCACTCTGAGGGTGAAATTTGAACAAAGGCTCAAGGAGGTGACGGAGATAAGTGGCTACCAACAAGAAAAGGGTTCTAGGTTGGGCTAATGTCTGAGCAGGAGTTGGTCTAGGAGGTTCCTGTGAAGCAATAGTCAGGGGAGTGGGCAAATAGAGTAACCTCTGATGAAGTTAGAGAAATAAGGTAGGGTCTGTGGATAGCAGTGGAACATTCAGGACTTTGTAGGTCCCTGCCAATATTTTGGCTTTTCCTTTGGCCCATCTTGGATACCACTACAGGGTCTGAGCAAACATGACATCATCTGGTTTCCATCCACATTTGGCATGCTGAACTCAGTGGACACCAATACATACTTGATGAAGCTTATGAATTGAAATTTATATATTTTTGATGATTATTCATGATTTTATTTAATAAAATAAGATTTCATTTGCATCTTCAGCATGCCAAAGTAACCAAAAAAACAAAAGCAATAAACAAGGGAATTTCCATCAGCCTATTGCCAACCTTCTAGGTTAACTAAATATTGTTCATAAGATATTTGAATTTTTTAATTTCCTGTAGAGTAATATTTAAATAAAAAAATTCCAAAGCCAGCATAAAATTTGCTGTCTTTTTTCTTATATGCCTTGGAAAGATGAGAAAATTTGGAGAACTTAAAACAGTTTTTTATTATTAAATTATACTGCTTTCCTATGAAAAGAGATTTTACTGACTATATGCGGTAGAAATGACAAGAGACTTTCGTTTTAACTTTCTAGTTCTTGAACTGACTTCACGGATTTCAGCCTGGCTATAGTACTACTTGGGGTTTAGTTGCAAACTGCCTTTGCCTTTAGGTGAACCTACCAATCCAGACCTTTCTGCTTGGCACCACCAGGAAAAAAAATCAGATTGAACATAGAAATTTCAGAGTACTTAACTTTCTTTTCGGACTTGCCATTTTGTCCCAGAAATCCTCTTACTTTTAATCAGAGGAAACAATCTAAGTTGTTCTTTTTCTATTTTCTGACCTGGGCTGGTTCACCCCTCCTTAGGTAACCTGGTGGTCCCCTGCTCCCGGGAGGTTACCATATTGATGCCGAACTTAGTGCGGGCACCCGATCGATCGGCATAGCGCACGACAGCCCAGAACTGCTGGACTCAAGCGATCCTCCGGCCTCGGCCTCAGCCTCCCAAGTAGCTGGGACTACAGGCGCATAGCACCGCACCCGGCTCTTTTCTGTTTTCAAAGGATCCTGAGGGTAGTCACGACAACGATACTAGTTACAATTTAATTAAATGACATTCTTTGCTGAATAAATTACTGATATCCATAGACATTTGGTCTTCAAACTGTGTTTAGAAACTCAAAGGCAAAAAGTCTCTTAAAAATTTGGCCAATGTTTACAAAAGAAAGCTTTGACTATAATCACCTTTAAAATCATTTAATGCAATTTATTGATGTATCATAGGATGACAAATGATAAGACTCTATGAATTTTTTATGATATTTAAAACTATTGATGATAGATTTTGATTCAGTGGAAAATTTAGATTTTTATTAGCTGTCAATGTAGTTATAATCTTATGTCTAAGTTTTAAAGGAATAAAATAATAAGTAACTTGATAATACTTGTACTATTCAGTGATAAACAGAATAATTGCCCCACAATGATTTTCATGTCCAAATCCCTGAAACTTGTGATCAGGTTATCTATAAGGCAAAAGGGACTTTGAAGATGTGATTAAGGACCCCGAGTTGATGATTTATCCTGGATTGTTTAATTATAAGAATCCTTATATGACAAGGATACTAATATGAGATTTTAATGGAGGAGATAGGGTATATGGGAACTCTTTATTACTACCTCACAAGTTTTATTTTGTAAATTTCAAGCTATTCTGAAATAAAATGTTAAAGAAGATGAACAGGTTGAAGTTAGAAGAGGTGATGTGATAAGAACAGAGGCTGGTGTGATGTGGCCACAAACCAAGAAATAGTGGCGACCTCAAGAAGCTGTGAGAGGCAAGGTGAGATTATTCCTTAAGCTTTCAGAAGGACCTTGTTGGGGCCTGTGGGCACCTTGATATTAGCCTCATGAAACTGATTTTGGGTTTATGATCTCCAGACCCTTCAGATAATAAATTTATGTTGTTTGAAGCCACCAAATGTTTATCAATTTTTACAGCTAGGAAATTAATAATTCATAGCTGTATAAACAAATCTACACTTTAAAAAGTTGATAACAAGCACTAGTTATAGCATCACAGATGTATGCAGACAATATATTTTATTACACAAAAATGGAGTAGGAAATCTAAATTTGTTAATGCAATTGGTATATACTAGCAGAACTACAGAATCTCTCCTAGAGTCTTTGTGATTACATGGTCTCAGACGTAGCTAACAATTAGGCCTATATTTAATTATCCTGGGGGTTAATATGTTCCAATAAGATGTCAGAGACAAATGTTAAAATTGGGAAGAAGTAAAACTTATCACTGATGCCCATCACTACACCTTCGTGTGTTCTTTCTTTGCTAGTGTTTCATCCTCCATCTGATTCTTACTTCTCTATGTTTCACCTTCAAAAGTAAAATATCTAGTAAGTTACTACTGATCATTATGCCTTAGTTTAATTCATTAAATATAACTAATGTTATTTATATTTTTACATGGTATTTATACATTTTGAAGAAACCCAACAGAAGAAAATACAAACAGAATAGTAAGTAGCCACCATGAAACCTCTCTGGAAGATAGACTGAACAGAAACAGAAAGGGGAGAGGGTGAAGGGAGGGGGAGGGGAAGGGGGAGGGGGAGGGGAAGGGGGAGGGGGAGAGGGAGAGGGGAAGGGGGAGGGGGAGAGGGAGAGGGGGAGAGGGAGAGGGGGAGGTATGGAGGGGGAGACAGAGCCAAATGGCCCCAATGGCTGAGGCTGGGCCAGTCCAAAACCAGGAGCCTGGAACTCCACTGGGTCTCTTACTTGGATGATAAGGGCCCAAGTACTTGGGATGTGTTCCACTGTTTTCTCAGAAGTGTTAGTAGGGAGCTGTATCAGAAGTGGAGCAACTGGGATTTGAACTGGCACTATATGGGATATTGGCATCACAAGCTGTGGCTTAACTTGCTGAGCCTCAATGCCAGCCCCCAACAATCTTAAAGTTTTAAATTTTCTTCCAAAGATACTATTTTCTCTAAATTTTTTTAACAATAATACCTTTGTTTATTATTCATAGTTTAAATTATATATGCTAATAATTCATGAAAACATTACAATTTTTTTCAATAACAGAAAAATATTTCAATAATGGAAAAATATTTTGGCTTTTTTAACCAGAATAAGAGCAATTTATTTTAGATTTTATTGAATATGTGAGTTGTATGTTTTCTTTCTTATCTGTCTAAATTAAAACTAATACAGAAAACTGTGTTGTATTATCAAAGAACTGTTTGTCAGCAGTTTCTCTCATTTTTCAAGTTTTCTGTAAAAAGAATAACCTTCAATTTTGGCAAAGACTAAAAGATTTTGGATGGATAAAAATGATGTATATGCACTTTTCTTAATAGATTTGCCATCATTTACTTAGAACTTTCTCTATTTTTAGACATTTTGAGTAATTCTTTTTTTTTTTTTTTTTTTGACAGGCAGAGTGGAAAGTGAGAGAGGGAGACAGAGAAAGGTCTTCCTTTACTGTTGGTTCACCCTCCAATGGCCACTGCGGCCGGCACACCGCGCTGATCTGAAGGCAGGAGCCAGGGGTTCTCCTGGTCTCCCATGCAGGTGCAGGGCCCAAGCACTTGGGCCATCCTCCTCTGCACTCCCTGGCCACAGCAGAGAGCTGGCCTGGAAGAGGGGCAACCGGGACAGACTCTGGCGCCCTGACCGGGACTAGAACCTGGTGTGCCGGCGCCACAAGGCGGAGGATTAGCCTATTGAGCCGCGATGCCGGCCTTGAGTAATTCTAATTTTTTACTCTTTTGAATAAATGTCTTAATTATAAAAGTTGATTCCATTTTTATTTATGGTTATTTTTTTTGAAATGATTTCCAGGAGGAGGATCACTGAATCATGCATTATGGATATTTAAAAAATGCTACATAATTCTTTTTGTTTTTAGAAAATTATAACATTTAGGTTGCTTATCAGTAGTATATGAATGCTTTTGCTTCACTATGCCATAGAAAATTGGACTTTATATAAAAATAATTTGTTAATTTGTTAAGCAAGGAGTGGTAACTCAATGTTGACTAATAATGTGTTTCTGTTTTTGAGAGTTAATTATTTTAATTATTTGAAATTCTTATATGACTGATCTGTTTATTAGAGATGAGGAGATAAGTTTTTTGTTATTTAAGAGCTATTTATATAGTAAAGCTATTAGTAACTTGTTTATCATATTTATTATAAATATTTTTCTAGTTTTTTATTTGTCTTATTTCTATTTATGTGGTTGTTGCTATGCTGGGACTTAAACTTTATTTAATTTGGTCCATTAAAACTTTCCACTGTAATTTTTTCTATTTTTAATCTTAGAAACTTCTTCCCTCAAGGTATTAGACACATGTTTGTTTGCATTTTCTTGTATTTAGAAAATTTAGATTTTTAAATTACTATTTTTATTGATTTATTTTATATTAATTTGAGCCCACTTAAAGTTTATTTGGAAATGTATGGGAAGAAAGTCTTCTATGGGGATTTCATGATTCTGCATATTTTTTTGTGAGCTGCATTAACTACTCCTTCACACTCCCCCTGCCCCTCAAGAATGAGTGTCTATCAAGCAATCTTGGAAGACATATGGTATCTCCTTCCAGAACAAAGGGCAGGGCTGATTACTGAACATTATAAAATATTTAGGTTTTGCAAACTCAGGGTTCTTCTCCTGAATTGCAGCCCCCTTTGTGTAAAAGCATCAGTCAGGGCGCATTTACATCCCTGTCCTGGGGTTTGAAAGTAAGAGAGACAGATGCAAAGTATGCTTGGGCTCAGGAGGTTTGCTGGGCTAGGAGTAACAAAGTTCTCTATTTCAAACATAGCACCCATGAGTTGTGGCAGGTTACCTTGGCATTGCAAATGGAGAGTAATCTCAGATTCTTTGCTGCTCTTGAAAAGTATACTATTTATTTTTAAAAAGTTTATTCATTTACTGAAAGAGTAACAGAGAGAGAGGGAGAGACAGAGAGGAGAGACATGAGAGGCCATTTGGTGCACTTTCCAAATGGCCACAACAACCAAAGCTGGGCCAGGCTGAAGCCAGGAGCCAGGAGCTTCCTCTGGGTCTCCTATGTGGGTGCA
Organism: Lepus europaeus; assembly: GCF_033115175.1. Classification (NCBI taxonomy): domain Eukaryota; kingdom Metazoa; phylum Chordata; class Mammalia; order Lagomorpha; family Leporidae; genus Lepus; species Lepus europaeus. Next base: position 60,505,719 of record NC_084829.1, on the reverse strand, counting down.
GGGACCCAAGCACTTGGTCATCTTTCACTGCTTTCCCAATTAGCAGTGAGGTTGGATAGGAAATGGAGCAGCCAGGACACAAACCACCACCCATAAGTGTTGCTAGAACTGCTGATGGCAGCCTAACCTGCTGCACCGCAGCACTGGTCCTACTGCATAATGTTTTAACAGCTGATATAATACTTGGTTATTAAACAGGTCTATATTATTAGATTTACTACACATACTTTGAAGTGTCTAAGGCATGTTTGTTTCTTGAGTATTATGATAGTATGAATCATCCATTAAAGAAATTAAGGAAATAGTATTCAATAGTCAAGTGTTTAAAATTAATTAGTATTTTGAGACCCATTTGATTGCATTTATAAATAATTTATTAATAAAGACCAGTGTTCCACAGTTTTGAGGCATATTCCGACTTAAAATTGCTTGTCTAAGCGATAGTCATACTTAATAAGGGTAACTAAACTAATATTTTTTGGATAATGAACCAAATCATAAAAAATTCATTTAGGAGATCATGGGCCAGATATTTGCAGATGAGGAAAAAACTGCTAAACATTTAGAACCCTATAATCAAATATAGCACCATACAGTTTTCCAGACATGTATGTATATATACCACATATGCATGTGTATTTATTTATATCTATATATATATGTTTGGTATATTTAAGTCAACATTGAAAGATAGTGACTGACAAATTTTGATGCTATAATGTAAAGGCAACTAGAAGAAACTGGAAATGTCAACTGATCATTTTAATGCTAACTATAAAGAAATGTCACTTAAATGTTTTTCAAATATTAAACAATGACAAATAATAGAAACATTTTGTTATTCTCAGCTTTCTGACCAGTAACAAAAGCTCAAAAGTTATACAAAATGTCATTTTAACTGTCAAGATTCTGCTGCAAAAACATGATCACAGTATTGTCATGGCTTACCACAATGCATTTTTATTGTCATATCATATGAGGGCTTCAGGCTATGAGCTGTACTAAGTGAGTGTTGGTGCATTGCTATAGGTCAGGTACAAATTTCCTCCAAAATATTTTCATTTTGAGACCTAGGTGGAAGGATTAGCTTCTAACTGGGATAGTTCTTTTTTCTACTAGAGGGCACAGGATCAAGAAAGACTAAGCCAGACCACGTGACTGTATTTGAAACCTCTCAGATATGACAAATATACCATCCACTCACATCTTAGTGGCCACAACATGTCACATGGCAAGCTCCGAATCTGTGGGCTAGGAAATAGAATTGACATGGCCTATCCTATTTCTGTCATATTAATCTAACTCTACTACTTCCCTTCTGAAATGTCACCTATAAAATTTCTCATTTTTGTATTGCTTTAAATTATGGATGGTTTACTGTAGGTTAAAGCCATTTCATATTGAACCATTATCTAAATTATATTAAGATTTTCAAACCAGTGTCCAAAAGATGCATAAAGCATTTGTAGAAGTCAATCTGTCTACCTAGAGTGGATACTTTTTTGTGGATCTTTGGAAAAAATAGGCCAGAGCCAGAATGTGTGATATTAGATTAGCTACTAATTTACACACAGGTAAATTAAAAGTAATCCCATTCCATCCTCATCCTAATGCCTTTTAATTTAGGAAGGGAAATAAGGAATTAGCTTATGACTTTCCTGTTTCCCAAATTTTATTTTTACTCAAGGTTCTATTAAAATTCCACCTTGATCATGAAAACTGCTCCAAGACTACAACAATTTGTTTATTGCACTAGAGTCCAAGACTTCAAACTTCTTAGTCCAGGGATTTTGCTATCGTCATTAATCATGTGAAAGAGAAAAATTTGAGAAATAACAGAAATGGTGAAGCTGTGTGTCTCAAGCTGTGCTTGACTCACTGTTCTCCAGTTGTGAGCACAATTAAGAAAAAATGCTTTTTCCATTTTAATTTCCTCATTGTTTTTGATGCAAAATGTTATATTTCGATAGTCTCACCCAAATACTGCATGGGATCATTATATTTACTTATAAATATATGTGTGTCTGTATTTGGTATATGTATCATTGATAGACACAAATCAAATATATATCCCCCTCACACACAAGCACTCACACAGACACATATATGGGTACTTAAAAAAATGAGATTATTGGAATGGCAAAAATGTTTATTTTGATGCAAAAAATTTTGAAATACATGCATACATTTTTCATAAACACAATTTTCCTGAACCTTTTCAAGAACTCTCATATGTGCACCATAAATATATATGCCATATATTTGTATATATATCACTATATGTATTTATGTATATATAGCTATATATACTCATATATATGCACAATACAGGTTATATTGTTTATTAATTTAATTTTGAGTGATAAAAGGGAGTTATAAAATACTTGTAAATAGGGTGCTAGATCTAATAAGACTGAGGATTACTGTGCAAGACTGTATTTTATACAGAAGAGGTCAATGTAGACATATCATGCAGGCATCAGGATCAAGGGTGAATGAAAGGAATTGAGGCATGAGGTAAGAAACAAAAGTGAGGAGTGCCTGAGTTAGGTAACTTTTATCCATTTTATAGATGAGGGGTTTTGTAAAGTTTTATTTGAACAAAAATGTCACTGTTATGAATAAGCTTGAGATTCTATATTCAAAATGGTTTTTAAAAATTTTTAAATTTATTAGAAAATGCAGCAAGATAGAACAATGAAAAAAAGTCACCATGATTCCTCATACTATAAATCCTCTTCTTGAATTTCTTTTATGCAAATTTTCTAATTATTTAACAATATCTTCAAAAGTGATTTTTGTGGACAGACATTTGACCTTTGGTTAAGAGGCCTGCATCCCATACTGAAGTACTTGAGTTTGAGTCCTGGCTTCACTTCTGATTCCAGCTTTCTACATTGCACTCCCTGGGAGGAAGCCGGTGATGGCTGAGTACTTGGGTCTCTGTCATTCATGTGGGAGACTTGGATTGATTTTCCAGCTCCTGACTTCAGCCTGGTCCAGCCCCAGCTATTGTGGGAATTTGGAGAGTGACCTGGTGAAAAAGAGCTTTCTGTCTTTCTCATTGTCTCTCAAACAAAGAAATATTTAAAGACAAGTAAGAGTTAAGGAGAAATTATTTTTTGAAACGAGAGTCATCTCCTCATGGCCAGAAAAAGAAAATAAAATGAAACAGAAAGGTCTTGAAAAATACAATCTTCCCATCCATAGTTAGAAATAATTACTTTATACTGTTTTTTTATTCTCCTCATAGATAGGATCACATGGAAGATTTGGAACTCCAACTTTGTGATTTCTTGATCATATAACTTGCATGTGTATGTGTGGTGCTTTCATCCATGTGTATGAAGGTGAAAATGACGCACAATGAGCTGCACACTTTTGAAGTGTACAATTTAATAATTTTTCATATATGAATACACACATGAGAGCATAACCATGATTAAGATAATGAATGATATCATAACCCAAGAAGTTTTCTTTTTTGCCTTTATATTCTTTCCCTTTCCTTCCTGTAACTCTACCCATGCAACCAGTGATCTGCTCTTTGTTACTACAGATTACTATGTATGTTCTAGATTTTTTTTTTTTATAAATGAGATGATACAGTATGTATTTTTTTGACTTGGCTTCTTTTACTCAGCATAATTACTTTGAAATTCAATGAATTGTTGCATACACTAATAGTTCATTCTTTGTTATTTCTGGGGAGTGTTCTATGGTGTGGATATCCATAATTTGTTCTGAATATTTAGGTTATTGCAAGTTTTTGGCTGTATAAGGCTTCTATGAATATATGTGGCTAATTCTTTGTAAGAACATATACTGATTTAATTTCTCATATAATTGTGTGAATGAAATGATTGTATCTTTGGGTAAATATATGTGTATATGTAGATACACAGAAAAATGTCTAGGAAGTTACACCCAAAATAGAAGATTATAACTGACAAAGTGAGGGTATGGAGAAGGGAAAGGAGGAGGCTTTAGGTATATTTACCCTTTGTTTTTATCTATATTGTTTGGAGATGTAAAGATAATGTTTTTATAATTTATAATACATTAAATAATTCCCGTACTTTATAGATTTCTTTTATAAAAATAATTATGTCTTAACAGGCCTTACATTCATACTCTCAAACTTCTTTATCTCATTTTGACTCAGCTTTTAAATTATGATACTATTAGGCAGGAGTCTTATTAAGTTTGGTAAATTGAAATTTCCTAAGAATACTATTGGAGCAGAGTGAGCTTCCAGGTTGTGTATGTAATTGTGTTTATGTGTGTCTGTACATGTATACGTGTGTGGTAATCGGAATTTAACTATTTTTATTGTTTTAAGCAAAAGTCAGGTTAATCAATCTGTCTGTGAAGAAATATGTTAGCAGAGCACACCTGCTGCCTAAATGAGTAAAAGTAATTCATGCACATTGTCTTTAAATCACGCTCATCTCATTAAATTAAACTGCTCTGTTCAATGCCAATAAAATGTCAGAGATGACTAAAATAAGATACGACAGATAGAGGAAATTTCTCATTTCCCAATTGCACACTTGTTTTAATTGGAGAGGAAAAGGTTTCTTCAATTTTTAAAAGAAAATAACTAAAAATAGGGATTCACTATATTATGTATTTATTGAAAATAAATTCTCAACAACCTGAAGGTCATTCTGACCACACAAACCTTCTAAAATCAAACTGCAAATGAACTAAATTGTAGTGTATTTCTGGAGCAGTTTCCCAGGGGGGCAATGGGCATGAGTCTAGGACTTCCATTGCTGCTTTTTGCTTAGTATGTGATAACCTATTTAAGCTTTTCAAGATTGAGTTTAATTGTTTAAAAAAGAGATAAAGAATAAATTTGGGTAGGTCATGAGGACTAAAGGCCTAAATTATATGAAATTTCTAATGTCAGAAGTTTTAATGTATGAAATATTTGGGATTGACAGCTTTCTTAGGACTATGTAATCAAAAGTATTTCTGCATTCCTGGGATATTATAATTTATATTTTTAATATATATATGCTATATATTAAATACCTGTTTATAAATAGTATAGATATTAAATATTATATATTATATGTAAATCTAATTCCAAGTCACCACACCTCCTGCAAAAGAGGCACTTCTGTAGCCACATGTCTTTTCCCATGTTGGTGACTTCCCAGACAAGCATTCAGTGTGAGAAATAGTGTATTGCAGTGGGTAAGAGCACAGGTTCAGGAACCTGATAATAATTTGGATTCTGAGTTTGATCATGCTTCTAACAGTATGTGTAAATTAGGTCAATTATTCATCCTCTGTGACATTTTCTCACTTGGTCTCCTTGTTTGAGGGTTGTAAAGATGAAGTCAACATATGTGTAAGCTGTTTAGAACCATGCTCGCCTTGGTTCTAAATATCAGATAGCAATACAACATTTGCTATTCTCTGTGCTCTTTTTACCAAAGTGAAACCATACCGTTGTTGCTATGGCTGACTACTGAAGAAGACAGGAAACCATTTCCTTCCGCCTCAGCCACATGCAATCCTGTGTGCATTGTACCACACAGTGATCCCCAAATAGGGTACATTTCCTAAGGATATAGAGAAATGCTTATGTGATGACCCACCTGAAAGTTTCATGCTTCTCTTGTCTCCCTGACAATTAGACCTGGATCAGCAGGATCAAACTTCCCGTTTTATTGGTGGTTTCTGGTCAAGCCTCAGCTGCCTATATGTCTCTGCCCCAAGCACTGTCATCAGGACTCCTACAAAAGATGCAAAAAGCAGGATCCATTTTCATAATTACTGTGACATGTGGTATAAGCATGACATGGCAAGCATTGGGAAAATATTAATCTATAACTGCCTATCAGACTCCCTGCCTAGGGCTTCCAGATATTGGAGACATAATTACACTGACAATTATTCATTGTTATCTTAAATGCAAATTTTAATGGAGTGTCTGTTTATTGAACACATCTGTCAGCACCATGGGGGAGAGCTAAGGTATGTAGTTCTAAAGGATCACACTGGCAGAGAATTTAAACTGAATATAAATGTGCCACATGAAATTTACTCTTTAAGAGACACCCTGTCTTCAATTAAACTGTGTTGGTTTCCTATGATATTCGCCTTTGCAAAAAACATATAAAGTGAACTTGATACAGACTCAAAGTTAGCAGACTCATTCTTTGGAAACTTTTGTTGGTATCTGCAGCAGAATAGAATAAAAATCCTCCTAACAAACCTTCAAGTCACTAAAATCCATCTTTGCAGATGCCCACAACAGAAACATAGGCTCTGTCCACTGAAGCTTTCTTTCTTCCCTTTTGGCCTTCTGCATCACAGACTCTCTTATTTCTTCAAATACCTATTCAATACAGGTATGCACATTATTTGTAACCCTTTTGATGTTAAAAAATGTTGTAGGGTGTCTAATTAAGGAAAAGGAGTCAAGTAAGGAAAATCAGTAATGTAACACCTAAGTCACATGTTTTCACCTTTCCCAGGTGTAATAGATTATATTTGTAATGACTCACAGAGCTACACTCAAGTGATTTGAAATGACAAAATAGTAAAAATACTCAGTGCATTTCAATGAAAAAACAGTGATGAACCTGGAAAGCATGAATTCTATGATAATTCTAATGATCATAATTGTTGAACTCATACTTAGTATAGAGTTGGTTTTCTGTGTATAAAGTTAATTGAAAGTGGATCTTAGTGGAGAATGGGACTGGGAATGGGAGAGGGAGGGGGAAAAGGGGTGGGAGAGTGAGTGGGAGGGCGGGTATGGTGGGAAGGATCACTATATTCCTAAAGTTGTACTTATGAAATGCATGAAGTCTGTATTCCTTAAATAAACAGTTTCTTTGGGGGAAAATAATAAATAAATAAATAAATAAGTTCAATGATAATTTTTAAGCATATTAATTTTTAAGCATATTAATAAGATAAAATTGCAGATTTTTAAAATTTATTTTTTATTTTTTAAACTTTTATTTAGTAAATATAAATTTCCAAAGTACAGTTTATGGATTACAATGGCTTTTTCCCCCCATAACTTTGCTCCCACCCACAACCCTCCCATCTCCCACTCCCTCTCCCATTCCATTCACATCAAGATTCATTTTCAATTATCTTTATATACAGAAGATTGATTTAGTATATACTAAGTAAAGATTTCATCAGTTTGCACCCACACAGAAACACAAAGTGTAAAAATACTGTTTCAGTACTAGTTATAGCATTAATTCACATTGGACAACACATTAAGGAGAGAGATCCCAAATGAGGAATAAGTACACAGTGACTCCTGTTGTTGACTTAACAATTTGACACTCTTGTTTATGGCGTCAGTAATCTCCCTAGGCTCTAGTCATGAGTTGCCAAGGCTATGGAAGCCTTTGAGTTCGCTGACTTTGATCTTATTCTGACAGGGTCATAGTCAAAGTGGAAGTTCTCTCCTCCCTTCAGAGAAAGGTACCTCCATCTTTGATGGCCCATTCTTTCTACTGGATCTCACTCACAGAGATCTTTCATTTAGGTCCTCTTCTTCTTCTTTTTTTTTTTTTTTTTTTTGCCTGAGTGTCTTGGCTTTCCATGGCTAAAATACTCTCATGGGCTCTTCAGCCAGATCCAAATGCCTTAAGGGCTGATTCTGAGGCCAGAGTGCTATTTAGGACATCTGCCATTCTATGAGTCTGCTGTGTATTCCACTTCCCATGTTGGATTGTTCTCTCCCTTTTTGATTCTATCAGTTAGTATTAGCAGACACTAGTCTTGTTTGTGTGATCCCTTTGACTCTTAGACCTATCAGTGTAATCAATTGTGAACTGAAATTGATCACTTGGACTAGTGAGATGGCATTGGTACATGCCACCTTGATGGGATTGTATTGGAATCTCCTTGCACATTTCTAACTCTACCATTTGGGGCAAGTCCGATTGAGCATGTCCCAAATTGTACATCTCCTCTTTATCTTATTCCCACTCTCATATTTAACAGGGATCACTTTTCAGTTAACTTTAAACACCTAAGAATAATTGTGTGTTAATTACAGAGTTCAACTAATAATATTCACTAGAACAAAAAAAATACTAAAATGGATAAAGTATTACATTGTACATCAACAGTCAGGACAAGGGCTGATCAAGTCACTGTTTCTCATAGTGTCCATTTCACTTCAACAGGTTTCCTTTTTTGTGCTTGGTTGTCACCGATCAGGGATAACATATGATATTTTTCCCTTTGGGACTGGCTTAATTCACTCAGCATGATGTTTTCCAGATTCCTCCATCTTGTTGCAACTGACCAGATTTTATTGTTTTTGACTGCTGTATAGTATTCTATAGAGTACATGTCCCATAATTTCTTTATCCAGTCTACTGTTAATGGGCATTTGGGTTGATTCCAGGTCTTAGCTATTGTGAATGGAGCTGCAGTAAACACTAAGGTGCAGACCGCTTTTTTGTTTGCCAATTTAATTTCCTTTGGGTAAATTCCAAGGAGTGGGATGGCTGGGTTGTATGGTAGGGTTACATTCAGGTTTCTGAGGAATCTCCAGACTGACTTCCATAGTGGCTTTACCAGTTTGCAGATTTTATTTTTAAATGTTGAAACATCAGCTTGCCGAACTCACAGAGTGTTTTTTTTTTTTCCCTTCATTCTAGAAATCTTCAACTCCCAACAAAAAGTGGTAAAAAAGAAAGGAACTGGGGGTTGTGGTATAGCAGATAAAGCCACCACCTGCAGTGCCAGCATCCCATATGGGCACCAGCTTGAGACCTGACTGCTCCATTTCTGATCCAGCTCTCTGCTATGGCTCGAGAAAGCAGTAGAAGATGGCCCAAGTCCTTGAGACCCTGCACCCATCTAGGAGACCAGGAGTAAGCTCCTGGCTCCTGGCTTCAGATCAGCTCAGCTCTGTCCATTATGGCCATGTGGAGAGTGAACCAGCTGATGGAAGGCCTCTCTCTCTATCTCTGCCTCTGCCTCTTTCTAACTCTGACTTTCAAGTAAATAAATAAAATAGTTAAGAAAAAAAAAAAAAAGAAAGGAACTGGTATTGTAGCTTGATTAGACCAGGATATCTGAGAACCTATCTTAAGCACTATTAATTTAATTAGTAGATTAAATGATACTTTAACTTTAAGGCATATGGATAATTTCTTATTACTATAATTACATTTAAAAATCAGATTGTTAATTAAATTTTACTTCACATATGAGCAAAAATTAATGTTATCAAGCATGTTTTCCAAAAGATAGTGTTATATGAACAAAGCAAAATGTAAACTAGCATATTCTACGTTCTGTTTATGAAAGAAAGGAAAATATAAAATTATATATGTGTCTATATTTAGAAAATGAAATACTAGGAGGAAAAATTAGAAAGCTATAATATTTGTTACCTGTCATGTGTAGGTGAGAAGTGGGACCGAAGGAGTGCTGCAATTGGAAGTGACAGTTCTTTGTAACTGTAATGCTTAGAAACATGTTAATGTCTTATATGTCAATACAACAAATAAATCCAATAGTGTTTTAAATGAGTAACATCACCTCAGAAAAGACAAGGAGGGAGTAACTCAAACAGCATCATGGGGGAAAGGTAAGATACCTCTATGATCTAGAGCATCTCCCTACTGGTTCCTTATTAGTTGAAAAGGAAAAATATTATAATCGTACAGATAAGAAATCACACAACACTTGGGCCAGATGATCAGAATGGGCATCATCAACAAAGAACAGGGAGAGTAGACCTTAATTTGTGCTGCCCCAGGCAGAATGTAATCTCATTTTTGCAATATAGTGACAGGGAATGTACAACCTGAGTCTATTTGTAAGAAACATCAGTAAAACCCAAATTGTGAAGTATTTTAAAATGGCAGTGGCTTGGAGAGAATCGTATTCTTCAGAATATAAATGTCAAAAAAGACTTGAGAAAACGTTCCTTAAAGGAGACCAAAGGAACATGATAATTAATTTCAACATCTGAGTTAAGCCTTAAATCATAGATGGGTAAAATGCTACAAGTGACATTAATGGGTCCATTGGGAAAACTGGATTATGAATAGTAGATACGACAAATGTTTTTGTCAATGATAAATTTATTGCAGGTGATGACTATGATTTGGTTGTGGAAGAGAATATCTTAATTAAGAAATGAAAATGAAGGTGTCCAGGAGAAAAAGACCACTATCTACAGAACTTATGAAATGATCCAGAAAAAAAAAAGCTGCGCTTATATATTTCTACTTAGACGTGGAATTTTTTTTATACATATACACAGGAATGGAAGCTCCACATGGGTCTGATGGCAGGTACTCCTGTCACTATGACTGTTGTAATTACTGCCAGGACTGACTAGCCCACCAGCGTCCCAAACAATTTCTTAGCCTCAGCATGGGATCATCCTCAGGAGGCCAGCCAACCACTTGATGGCAGGATGATGTCAAAGCAAAATTTGCTCTGGACAAAGTTAAATGGGTCAGAAAGACTTTATTCAAGGCTTTTGCAGTAGGGGAAGGAGACCAGAAAACAGTGTGAAATCAACTTCTGCTGAAACAAAGGGTAGGAAAGTTTTCAGATAAGCAAGTGGAAAAGTACTGGGGGACGTTAGGGAGGAGGTTAACTAGTGAGTACCTTGAGCACAGAGCCATTCCTCAGTGTGCAAATGCTTTCTCTGTGATTAGGACCTTTGTTTTTGCTAATTGGTACCCATCAATGTTAGGCTCCTATGTTCCCAGGGGCACTGGAACAGAGGAGTGCCCATCCTTGATGATTGCATTTTTAACAGATACCTCCCAGGTCCTTCCTGGCTTGTAAAGCTGTCAAGGTGTTAAAAGTATTTGCATCTCAAAGGAGCAGAAAAAAATTCACTATTAACAGTTTTCTAAAGGAGTTAGTGTAAGAAAAGGAAGCTCAGGAACTTGGCGTCTGGAAGAGGTCAAAGTTTAGTTAAGCCTGGGCCATTTTGGTCAGATTCCTTTTGAGTCTTCCTCACTGGAAGAGGCAGCATTTTATCCCTTATGAAATTGACATCTATCACAGATATGAATTTGTGTTCCCTGATCTCACTGCTTGTATCAATACTTTTAATCAAAAACTTATATAGTGCTGAATTAATTAGCATGGTAAATAGCACAAAATTGCCCCGGACCCAGGGACCCACTTAGAGCAAAGAGAGTGAAAGAAATGACACAAAATCATAAATTTCACACATGTAAACCATAAACTCCTTCCCCCCAAGCAACCAGTAAAATAGAACACTGGAAGGGCCACTTAGTGGAATGGCTCAACTACAACACTGCATTGGGCACCCTTGCTGGCATCTTCTGTTGCCAAGTGCTAAAATGCACCAGTCCATTTATCAAAAGGTGGAAGGAGAAATGGCTGCTCTCACTACAATTCCTTATAATACATTTGCAGACTTTGTGTTTCTCAACTTCTTGACTTTAGGCTCTGCCAGATTAAAGGGTTGCTTCCTAGTGGGGTTCAAGAATGGAAGAAAAGAGAAAAGAGGAAGAAGGATAGGGCAAGCTGGAGACAGAAGGCAGGAAATATTTCCATTAGGACCCCCAAAGATTTCCACTTGCAACAACCATAATGTAATCTTGGTCTCCTTGTGCCAGTAGACCAGTAGTTAAAGAAAGGCATCGTTCTGCTGGAAGGAATGATTAGCTTGGATTATTACCAGATCCTGAGAGTCTACTAAACAATAGGAGAAGAGAAGGGTATGTTTCAAACAGTATGAATTCAGTGGTTCATCCATTATTATATCCACATAATTCAATTATGATCCACAAATAATCTTTATAATAACTGTTCAATAAGGCCAAAGGAAGTAGTGCTAAGAAACTGCTAACTCAAGGCGAGCTTTGAATGCTAGAACATGTCCTTGGAAACTCAAGTGCTGGCCCCAAATGAGGAAGCTTTAGTATGGGACACAGGAAGGAGAGGCTGAATATCAGTTACAGCCTTCTGACCAGTTGCAGCTGGCTCTCTTATGAGGTTTCTGCAAAGACTGCATCTGGGACTGCATCTGGCTACCACACTGAAAAGAAGCCTGTTGTAATGGACTGAATGGAAGGCACAGCAGATATGAAATAAACCACAGTAGATTGTATTGGACGACTCTAATAGTGCCATTTTAAATCCTTTAGCTACACTCCTTCCTTCAGCTACGCATAGAGAACTACACAGGCTTTAAGTGACTCTTGCAGATGCAGCTCTACAGTACCTGCATTTTGCTTTCTGTCCTAAGGATTCTCTTACTCATATATCCCCAGGGTGCAGAAGAGTTTGAACCTGTGGGGCCATCCTTAACCAATAATAGGTGGAAACTGATGATTAAATGCATTCCTCTTTCATCTTCTGGAGGGATGGTTCTGTGACATATTTTATAAGGCTCTGCAGAAGTTCCCACTGACATTCAGCCCCAGGAACCCACAGTGAAGGCCATTTTATCATGTGTTCTTATACTAACCTCCTTTCTTTTCTGTTTTACTTCTTAACTTTATCATTTATTTTCTTAAAGATTTATTTATTTATTTGAGAGGCAGAGAGAGAGAGAGAGAGAGATATATCAATCTTCTATCTACTGGTTCACTCACCATATGGCCAGGATTGGGCCAATCTAAGCCAGGAACCAGGAGCTTCTTCTGGGTCTCCTATGAGGGTACAGAGGCCTAAATACCAGGGCCATATTCTGCTGCTTTCCCAGGCCATCAGCAGGGAGGTGGATTGGAAGTGGAGCAGCTGGGATAGAAACCAGCATCCCATGGGATGCCGGCGCTACAGGTGGAGGCCCAACATACTATACCATAAAGCCAGCTCCCTATCTTTTATTTTTGACATCACTTTCCAAATAAGCTATTTTTTTGAATTAATACCTTTACCTTTGATTTTACTGTGCCCTTGGTAATACCAATAAATCATTAAACTTCTGTGAGCCTCATTGTCATCATGTTGACAAATGCAACATTATTTATAAAACATATGGTATTTGAGGATTAACAAAGGAGATTTATATAAAGTATCTGCTACAGGATCTTGTCCAAGTAGTCACTCAACAAATGGCAATCATTATCTTTTCTTTTTTTACTGTTTATTCTTGAAATACAAAAAATACAGAATTTGATTTAGGAACTGTTTAATATACCTCCCCCCGCCCCCTGCCAAAAAAAAAAAAAAAACTTGTGAAGAAAGACCAGTAGAGAAATTAGTTTCCAATAAAATGGGGCTTTATAGAGCAACAAAGTCTAAAAGGTCACAAAAAAGAATAGTACCACTGTCGTATCAATAACAGGTAGTTGTGGGCATTATTTTGGTGTTAACTACTTTATCTGTATCTTCCTGTGAATTCCACATTGAACATGTACCACACAACAATGTTATAAAATATCTACTTCCTATCAACATTTTGATAATAGCTTCCACTAGAAATAAATCAAAACAAACATATCTGAGGGTGAACAGTCTCAGGAGTGGGTAACATACATTGTACATAATTCTGCCAGATCAAGGAATTGAATAGGCTGCAGGCAAAGCAATGAGGAAGACTTAAGGAATGAAATATTTTATGCATTAATAATTGATTTAGACATGCTACTGTATTTTCTGCAAAAGAAAATTAACATTTAGTAACATTCTAGTGAATTTTATCTCCAAAGAAATTAACACACTGGCAAAGTATTTAGTTAACAGCAAAGAGCAGAAATCAGACTCCCAAAATGCTCCAGTCAGCCTTGTAGATCCCAAGGAGATGACAGCCTTCACTGTGTCTCCCTTTGCCTGAGGTCCAGGAAGACCTTTCAGCAGGATCTCCCACCTGCTCTGCTTCTAACTGTAAGCAGCAAACTTTGAGGAGTTAAAGCAGAATCCCCAGTTGATGAGAACAGAAAAGAGGAACATGTTAAATGTAAACTGAGAAGAGAGTAAACTGGGACACAGCCCCCATTCAAATCTCAGAGATGTGGGCAAGTTCCCAAAAGGAGTGGATGGATGTAGAAGCAGGACACACCTCATCTCTCAAGAAACACAACACGTGACCATTTCAGGGATCAATGGAAAATGAGCATGAGAAATGCTCAGTGAAATTTGGAGTGTCCAGCTCAATCATCTCATAGCTGATGCCCACCTTTAGTTAGCCAGACAACAATGTCTCTTGCTTTTTCAGCAAGGATGTAGTTAGTCAATGACACCAAATAATTTTCAGACTCTCTTTGGGCTAAAGCCTAGAACTATGAAGATACGAACAGCCCTGCATGGCCTCTTCCCAAGGTCCCAAGGTCTGCACTTCCTTCCCACACACGATGTCAAACAAATAACAAAAAAAATTCCCCATCATGTTATATTTTATATTTTGAAATATGAAAGCATATTTTAAATACTCATAAGGCATTTATTTATTAAAATATTCTCTGTCAAGATTTAATATTAGCTTAAAATTTACTTCAGTCTGTACCTTTTTCTACTGAGGTCCCTACCTCAACACATTATACAAAAACATCTCCAACTATTAATGTGGTCAGCCTCTTTGTTCCCTAGGAGAACCACTAGATGTTAATATTGTCGTGCTAGGCTGGTGCCGCAGCTCAATAGGCTAATCCTCCGCCTGTGGTGCTGGCCTCTCGGGTTCTAGTCCCGGTTGGGGCGCCGGATCCTGTCCCTGTTGCTCCTCTTCCAGTCCATCTCTCTGCTATGGTCCGGGAGTGCAGTGGAGGATGGCCCAAGTGCTTGGGCCCTGCCCCCTCATGGGAGACCAGGAGAAGCACCTGGCTGCTGGCTTCAGATAAGTGCGGTGTGCCAGCCGCAGCATGCTGGCCGCAGCGGTCACTGGGGGGTGAACCAACGGAAAAGGAAGACCTTCCTCTCTGTCTCTCTCTCTCACTGTCCACTCTGCCTGTCAAAATAAAAAATAAAAATAAAAAAATATTGTGCTAAAGGCAAAAGTTCTTAACTCAAACTTACTGGAAAAGGAGTGAAATTCCTGCAAAATACACTCTTTAAAAAAGTTTTATTTATTTATTTGAAAAACAAAATGACAGAGGCCTTCCAATGGTTAGTTCACCCTCTCCTTCCTCCTCCCCAGGTGCCCACAACAGCCAGGGCTGGGCCAGGCCGAAGCCAGGAACTTCATCTGTGTCTGCTACAAGGGTGGCAAGAACCAAAACATCTGAGCCATCATCTTCTGCCTCCCAGGCATTGTCAGGAAGCTGGACCAGAAGTGGAGGCAGGACTTAAATCAGCCAATCCGTTATGGGCAACAGGTGTCCCAAATGGGAGCTTAACCTGCTGTGCTGCAATGCCTGCAGGGTGAAGCTTTGAGGATACTAAGTGTCCTTTAGTCACTAAAGAAAGAGACAACCAAGAAACAAGAAGATAGTAAAGTCCTGGGGGGTAATGTGCCTTTGCAGTCAGGACCAAGGTGCTCAGTCTCTTTCGCTTTGACAGGAGTGTTCTCCCGCCATGCAGGAAGAAGACACAGCTATTTGTCAGAACTTTGAGAACTACTTAGTTGAGGGAGGAGCACTTGACACCAGCCAGAATCCCCAGGTGAGCTCTGATAGCAGTGTAACACAGGACTCAGAGACCAACAGGCCATGATGTTCCTGCTCTGAGAACAAAGACGCAAGGCAAACTTGCCTGCTGAGCCCCAGCTACAGCAAGAGCCCTACATAGTGAGGCTGTATTTGTAATTTGGGAAGTTGCTTTCACTTCCTAAAACAGAGCTCTGTTCAGTTACACTCATAAGCCCCCAATATTCATAAGGAAGCAAAAACTAGAAGAAGCTCAGCTTTTTGTTCAAGTCAGGAGAAAAGAGACTGCATAGCAGAAATGCAGGAATGAAGGAGGTGGAACAGATGGGTACCCAGCATCTGAAATACACCTCACTCTAGGGAGCTACAGTCCAGACCTTGCATGTGTGTGCAAGCTACCTGGATGATCCAGACTGTCTACTAAGCATGCTGCCCCCACAGGAGCTCAGTAGCTGGGCTTGAGGAAGCCAGACCCTAGAAATGTCCCAGCACAGTGGCTAATACCCTTGTGGATGTACAAGCCTTTTTAGTCTGGTTGAAAGCAAATGCTCTGGAGTCTGTACTTATATCATTGACTTATGGCATTGGGTGCATCACCACCATCTTTTCCTTGGCCTGGGGTCATGATGTGTGGATTGAGATGAATTGACCAAAGTAACAGCCATGTTTCTGGGCAGAGCCAAGTTGTTCCTTCGGGATTCAAGTCACAGATTGCACATCAGTGTCAGGCCGTGCTTAATCAATGTTCTCAAATTTCTCCTGCTTTGTGCCCTGAAAAGCTCCAAGACCTGCATATTGGGTGACATGTGTAGGTTGGGAGGCACCACATAATGCAGATGACATGGTACTGCATGAGCGGGCAGGCCAGGTAGTGAAGAGGGCACCCATACTGCAAGTCCCCCACCATGGTAATTAACATGCTGTTGACAGTGTCCAGCTCCTCCTGGGTGGTGAAGATGTTCAGCAGGACTGGTTGGGTGCTCTCCAACCCCAAGTCCAGCATTGATCACTGACCTCTAGCAGATCCATGGCTTAAGGCTGGGGATGCCCAAACACGAGGACATGTGTATAGCAGTTCATGATCTGCACCCAGGCAGCCAGGGATTTGCCCTTCTGGATGGAGGATGTAGCTTTTGAGAAACTGAGCACAGTATCCCCTATTTGGGCCATGTCTGTTGCTAATGAGCTGCTGGTGGTCCCTGTGCTCACCTCATAGAACATGAAGTCCATGACCTTACCCTTGAGGATATGCAGGCTCCCTTCTTTCTGCTCCATCATCCACAATATGTGTGCTACATTGAAAAGTGGGACATCTGATCCTTGATGAGCTGCTGGGTGGTCAGGATGTGTTGGCCCACTAGTGAGTCCAGTAGGAGTGAGATCTGGAGGTGCAGCAGGCAGGAGTCCCCAGGTTCTGGGATAACATTTGTCTAAGCACAAGTGGTGGAGGGTAGTAAGTGCCATCAAGGGATCCCATTGGCTCCAGCTCAGCTGCCTTCTAAGATGACTTCTCCTTTGGCTCCTCAACTGGCAGGCCTGGTTCAGAGGTGTGGTATATTTGGGGAGATGACTAGAAGCTGCCATCAGGAAGTCCTGGCAAACTCCAACAGGGCCTCACGGTGCCATGGTTATCTTACCAGAGGCAAGGGCTGAGGGTGGGACCTGGGGACAACCCCTTGTGGCCACTTGCAAACATCTTGTCTAAAGCCTGGGGCATCAGCACCTACCTATTGATATATACCACTCCTTTCCCACTGTGGGATCACATGAAGATGATGCCCTTCATCTTCTGCTCTGAAAAGGGAGTCCAGGGGCATTGGAGAAGGGCGTATTTTTTCTTTTCAACTTCTATTTAATAAATATAAATTTCCAAAGTACAACTTTTGAATTATAGCGGCTTTCCCCCCATAACCTCCCTCCCACCTGCAACAATCCCATCTTCCATTCCCTCCCCCACCCCATTCTTCATCACGATTCATTTTCAATTATCCTTATACACAGAAGATCAACTTAGTATATACTAAGTAAAGATTACAACAGTTTGCACCCACACAGAAACACAAAGTATAGAGTACTGTTTGAGTGGTAGTTTTACTGTTAATTCTCATAGTACAACACATTAAAGACAGAGGTCCTGCATGGGGAGCAGGTGCAGTGACTCCTGTTGTTGACTTAACAATTTGACACTCTTGTTTATGGCATCAGTAATCACCCGAGGCTCCTGTCATGAGCTGCCAAGGCTATGGAAGCCTCGAGTTCACCAACTCTGACCTTATTTAGACAAGGCCATATTCAAAGTGGAAGTTCTCTCTTCCCTTCAGAAAAAGGTACTTCCTTCTTTGATGGCCTATTCTTTCTGCTGGGATCTCACTCACAGAGATCTTTCATTTAGGTCATTTTTTTCCCCACAATATCTTGGCTTTCCATGCCTGCAAAACTCTCATGGGCTTTTTAGCAAGATCCTAATGCCTTAAGGGCTGATTCTGAGGCCAGAGTGCTGTTTAGGGCATTAGGGCATATGTCTTGAGACTGTCCACTCATGCACAAGATCCACCTCCAGAGAGGTACCCTCCTGGGGAGGCAGGATTGTGGTGCCAGCCACTGCAGCAGGTCATACAGGCTGATGTAGCCCTGAATCTAAGCTATCAGCAGCATTGGCAGCATGGTCTGAAGCTCTGGGAAGCTGGGTGTAGGCCGGGACTCATACTTCTCTGAGGAATGGGGAAAAGTACACTTTTAAGAAGATGCAATTTTTGCTTATGGAAAGAAACAAATGGATCCTCTAAGAATAGTAAAAAGGGTTATTTTATAGTTACAGGTGTGATTTGGAGTAAGGAAATTGGATGTTGTTCTGTTTGTCAAGATTGTTAATATCCTCCATGATCTTCCAGTGGGTTCCCCCCTTATCAGGTATCACAGAACCTTTACCTTTGTCTGTAGAAAATGTTTACAGTTCTCTGAAAGCAGGGCTATTTTCATTCTTGTTCTCATGGCAAATCAATTCAATGTTCCTTAGCTTTCGAAAGTAGAAACTTCTCTTTCTCCATTCTCAACAGTAAGTTTCAACGTTAAGTTTCAATACATTGGTCTGCTACATCAATTTCGTTGCTTAATCATCCTGGTTTCTCAGACCAGGTTTCCTTCACACCACTCTAGTGTCAGGCTTAGGAGTCTCAGTACTCTGTGTTGAAATGGGCCCCTGTGGGGCTGCACGGTAGGGCTGAGAGATTTCTTTGGTTTATTCAGAAATGGAGCAACAAAGGAGGGAGCCAGAGCAGTTTCTTGGCCTTGCCTGGTAGCTACAGAGTCATAGCATTTTCCATCATAGTTTGCATGAAACTATGAGGGGCTGGCGCCATGGAGTAGCAGGTAAAGCTGCAGCCTGCTGTTCTGGTGTCCCATATGGGTGCCAGTTTCAGTCCTGGCTGCTCCACTTCCAATCCAGCTCTCTCCTATGGCCTGAGAAAGTAGTAGAAGATGGGCCAAGTCCTTGGGCCCCTACACCCAAGTGGAAAACCCAGAAGAAGCTCCTGACTCCTGGCTCCTGGCTTTGGATGGGCCCAGCTCCAGCCATGTCACCATTTGGGGAGCGAACCAGTGAATGAAAGTCCTCTCTCTCTCTCTCTCTCTCAATTCTGCCTTTCAAATAAATAAATCTTTAAAAACACACTCCTTGAACCATTGAAAGAATTCAAAATTGTCTTGAAACTTTTCTTTTACTAATTTGTTCACAAGAAATACTTTGTCAATACCCATTCCTTAAAACCCATTTGTATTATTTTGAAGTTCTGGATGAATTTGTGTTCTAGTTTAGCTTGGAATTTCACTTTCTTCAAGGCAACAGAGCTAGAGAACAACAGGTGAGCAAACTGACAATAGGCAGTCCCTGAGCACATCTCTTCAATCTTTGTCAGATTGAGCCACAGAGATTCGTTGATCCAGGCTAGCATGTCATAGTTATCGCTGGTGACTGATGTCAAGTACACATACACGGCTATCTTCATCTATTGAAGGAACCATTTCCTCTTCCCACATCAGGCTCTGGTTCTGTCTTCATTTCCTTCAAACCACCTGCCCCTGCCTGCCCCTTGATGGCTTTACCAGCATCACTATTTCAGTTTCATTTCTGCCATAAAACTCTAAGCTATCTTTCTTCTGAGTTATTTAGAGCATGTTTATGTGGAAGAATAGACAGAAATCCAGAAACAAAAGTGCCCATTTGGTGTTTGTTCCTGGCTATACTCTGCCCTGGGTCATTTTGACATGACTCTGAAGAGTACAAACAGTAAAAACTTATATCTGTGTCAACAGTCTTCTCAACAGGTCATGTTCATTCAACTGCAATTTGAAGGGAGATGTGAATCAGGAAGTTTGCTGATAATTGATTGAGCAAAATTCAGGCCAAGGGAGAAGAGAAGAATCCAATCACCTGAAGGAATTTGGTGAGATATAAGGTGCACCCATTCCTCTTCTTTAGAAGAGAAGGAGGAGAAGATGGGCAGGAGGACAGGTTTCTTGTAGGGATGCTTGCAAGTGAATTCAACTCCTATGTTTAAGAGGCAAGTAACATTGCCTGTTGGGACAAGAAAAATTGATGAAGGAAATTAAGATGGCAAGGTTTGGAAAAGGTTAACATTGAATAAACTCAATTTGTGTGAGATGGGCAAATGGGTGAGGAAGGCTGAGAACCAAGCAGGGGCTGGAGACCATGAATATGCAACAATACTGTCATGTGGGTGTCTCTGTAGGTATTAAGTAACCCAGGATGGAAGAAGGATTATGAAAGTATAATAAAATGGATCTGAATGAAACCCTGGATGAGGGAATACTGAGAAATTTAGCTTAAAAGTTGCAAATAGGTTTACTCCCCAAGAAGCTGAGGTTTAAATCTACACACCGATGCACATTTCTTAAATCTAGGGAAGCTACTCCAGTGGGTTCTAAGGGTCTAAATTGTTCTGCACAATCTTAAAAAATCTAATGGTTTGGAGTAAAATTTCCACTCTGTAGATTGTTTCCTGTAGAAAAATGTGTGTTTTAAATATGAATGTAGACTGTATATGTATTTTGCTTTAGTGTTGCTGCATATTATTGAGGGCAGTGTTGTTTGTGCAAGTTCTCACCAGAAATTATGAACAGGGACCCTCAAAACTCTAGGAAATGTTGCAGGGCTGTTTATACAAGACATCAGAGGAAAGAGTTGAAAAATGCTGAGTTGAGGTTTTAGCAGCTAATGAAGACACGGCTGGTGATTCTATAATAGAACTGTAAATTAAGGCCATTTCTAAAAATTTTGGAATTTTAATTGTTTTGACTACTATTTCCTGGTGAACTTTAATTACCTTTCCAGGAACTGAAAAACAAGGTCACATTATTATGAGTAGGGGTGAGATTTTCCCTGAAATGAATAAGTCATTTTAGGAAGACAAATACCCTATGTTAAGAAAATACACTTGCTTTCTACTTTCAGCTACAATAGAGTAACAAGGACTAACATTGTCCTCCCTCCTTAAGCAGTTGAAAGCCCAGACAAGTTACATGAAACAATGCCTTTAAGACAGTGTGTGTCAGACAGCAAAGGACCCCGAACAGAGGGGAGGAAACTGTATGAGCCCTATGAGGGTTTCCAAACTGCAAAAGCAGACAAACCACATGGATGCCAGTTGCCTTTGTAAGTTGGGACTGGAGTAGGACTAGGGGATTGTTAAGGCAGCTAGTGCTTACATGAGAAAGTAACAGAGAAAAGACAGCTGCAGAGTTCAAATATCTAAGTAGTGTTTTCCTTCATTCTTCAGCTGAGTAATGACCAGAATACGAATATGAGGAAATAACTCAACACCAGAGAAATACACATGGAGTAAACCACACCTAGAACTCATACAAGGAACAGAATAGTCATTCTTCCCAAAAAACAGAGTGGAAAACCTTATAAGTCATGACACATTGGCTAGAATATTCTAAAACTACACTTGTCTTAGGGTTGGGGAAACTTTAACTCTAGACTAAACAGCACTCTGATTCTAATGAATAGAATCAAAAGAACACTCAAAAGACCACTCTCTTTCTAAGCATGGAAGAATAAATCTCAAGAATATCTTCATTAATACAAAAATATCCAGTGACCAAGAATATAAACTTTACAATGCCAGCAATCCAATAAAAATTATCAGGCATGTAGAGGACTGGAAATGTAACCCAACATGAAAAAACTCTCAAATCCATTGAAACTGACCCAACACTGACATAGATGATAAAAATAGTGGATAACAACATTAAAACAGATATTATAATGATATTTCATATATGCAAGTGGTTAAAGGAAAGAAGGGGCATGCTAAAAACATTCATAGAGATATAAATGATCCAAAATGAACTTAACAGATATTAAAATTATCACATTTGACATGACGAACACAGATAGGATAAAGAAAAGATTAGAAATAACCAGGAGATCCTACATAATATTTTAATTAATTTTTTAAAAAAAATATTATGTAGGATCTCTGTCTTTAATGTGCTGTACACTCTTATTTAATGCTATAACTAGTACTCCAACAGTATTTTTTTTCACTTTGTGTTGCTATATGGGGGCAAACTGTTGAAATCGTTACCTAATATATACTAAACTGATCTTCTGTATATAAAGAGAATTGAAAATGAATCATGATGTGATTGGAAGGGGAGAGGGAGCGGGAAACGGGAGGGTTGTGGGTGGGAGGGAAGTTTTGGGAGGGGGAAGCCATTGTAACCCATAAGCTGTACTTTGGAAATTTATATTCATTAAATAAACGTTTAATAAAAAAAAGAAATAACCGGAGAAATATTCAGTGGAAATAAAAACCATTCAAAGAGGGGATGATGTGGTTTAATGGGTTATATTGCCAACTGCAACACTGGTATCTTAAGTGGGCACCCATTCAAGTCCTGACTGCTACATTTCCAATCCAGCTCCCTGCGAATGTTCTTAGGAAAGAAGTAGAAGATGGCCCAAGTCTTTGGGTCCCTGCACTCATATGGGAGAAACAGATGAAGTTCCTGGCTCCTGGCTTCCGCCTGGCTCAAGCCCCAGCTCTTGCAGCCATTTAGGGCTTGAACAAATGGATGGAAAATCTATCTCTCTCTCCCTCCTTCCCTTCCTATCTCCCCTCCTCTGTAATTCTGCTTTTCAAGTAAATAAAATATGCCTTAAAAACCAAAACCAAAACCAAAAAACCATCCAAAAGGAAATGATACACAGAAAGAAAAAGGACAACGAATAGTGTATCAGTGAACAGAGAAGCATGTTTTAAAAGCACTCTTAATTTGAAAGGCAGGGTTGGAGGGAAGGGATGAGAGAGAGAGAGAGAGAGATGGAAAGAGAAAGAGAGAGAGAGAGAGTATTTAGAGATTTTCCATCTGCTAGTTCACTCCTCAAATGCTCACAACAGCCAGGAGCCTAGAATTCAGTACAAGTCTCCCACGTGGGACCCCAGTCCTTGAGTCCTTGACACCTCTCAGCAATTTTTTTTAAAGATTTATTTATTTATTTGAAAGCCAGAGTTACAGAGGAGCAGAAGGAGAGAGAGAGAGAGAGAGAGAGAGAGATTTTCCACCCACTGGTTCACTCCCCAAATGGCTGCAACTGCTGGAGCTGGGCTGATCCAAAGTCAGGAACCAGGATCTTCTTCTGGGTCTCCCACATGGGTGCAGGGGCCCAAGGACTTGGGTCATCTTCTACTGCTTTTCCAGGCCATTAGGAGGGTGCTGGATTGAAAGTGGAGCAGCTGGGTCTTGAATCAGCATGCATATAAGGACGCTGGCATTGCAGGCGGCAGATTTACCCACTATGCCACAGCCCAGGCCCCAACTGTTAAACAATTTCAAGTGGCTTAATATATGTGTACTTGGAGCTGCTAAAGGTGATGGGGAAGATAAAATATTTGAAGAAATAAATGATTGAATTTTAAAATAAATTTATAAAAAAGTTATAATCCCACAGATCCTGGAATCTCACTGAGTACTCATTACAAGAAGTATAAATAAAACTACAAGAACCACATAATAATAAAGCCACAATAGAATGCAAAAATAGAATTTCTTAAAGGCAGAAAGAAACATACATTAAATAAAGAGACAATAATAAACAGATTTATCATGGAAAGCCTTGACCAAAATACAGTGGGACAAGATCTTTAATATAATGAAAAAAATTTGCAAACCCAAATTGTATACACAATAAAAATATACTTTTCAAAAAAAGAGGTGAAGTTTTTTTTTTCAGGTATACAAAAGCAGAAAGAATTCACTGCTAGTAGAAACTACTCTTACTACCTTATTTACAGACTTATTTTAAATCTATAGTA
This sequence comes from Lepus europaeus, assembly GCF_033115175.1. Taxonomy (NCBI): domain Eukaryota; kingdom Metazoa; phylum Chordata; class Mammalia; order Lagomorpha; family Leporidae; genus Lepus; species Lepus europaeus. The sequence continues at coordinate 60,481,850 of NC_084829.1, read as the reverse complement.
GTCAAGACAGTTTGGTATTAATGTAAAGATAGTCAGCTAGATCAACAATATGGAATATATCCAAAATAGATCTACATATATGTTGTCAATTCATTTTCAAAAGAATGTAGAATCACAGCCTCTAAGTAAGTGTGATGAGCTGGGTAGGTGGACTAATTCGTACTTATGTTCTCTGTGTATTCCCCTTTCATTATTCTTAAACCTTTGGTAAGATCTCGCTTTAAAGTCTCAAATTGGACATTGCTGTGTTTTGATAAATTACTGGGAAAGCTCTGTCCAATATTTGGACCCAATTTATCAGAAATAGAATACCAGGCACTGTCTTACATTTGTGTCAACAGTAATTGTAGCACAAGACATCTAAATGTAAGGGAGTGGAAATCTCTATAGGAGTAACCGTTAGGCAGGCAGCAAACTGGTTTGACAATAGAGAATCAAGAATGATGTATTATGAGACTATTTCCTGGACAGAAATGAGAAAGCCTTTTCATAAGCTCAAAAAATATATGTTGGGATGTCACTGCAGGGAACTGGTTTCTACTACCATGCTGGTGGAGTCTCTTGCCATAGCAATTTAGTATATAAAAAGAAATACACATGTTTTGCAGTCACAAGATGGAAAGCAAAGAAAAATGGATTCATAACAGAAATGGAATGCCATTCAGGTGTTAAATTCCTCGATGAGTATGGGTATGTTGGAATTTAAAGATGACAGTGAAGATTCAGAGTGATTCACACAGATGACATGAAACTTGCAGGAGTTAGCACAGACCTGCCATATTTTCATTAAGGTAAAGTGGCAACAAATAAAGAAGCACATCAATTCCCATCCTGTCCCAAATGGAACATGGAGAATAAGTAGTATGCTTTAAAAGGAGCCATAACGAATTAGTCTGTTCAAGAGAATCCAGTTTTCCTGTTATCCATCAATACTAATGGAGAGGAGACAAGAAATGGGCTTTAACACTCCTAATTGAGAACATTAGATAATCTACACATTCTGATATCTGTGGCAGATTTTTTAAAAGACTTATTTATTTATTTGAAAGAGTTACACACAAAGAGAAGAAGAGGCAGAGAGAGAGAGAGAGAGAGAGAGAGAGAGAGAGAGAGAAAGAGTGAGAGAGAGAGAGAGAAAAAAGGTCTTCCTTTCACTGGTTCACTTCCCAAATGGCCACAACGACTGGAGCTGTGCCAACCTGAAGCCAGGAGCCAGGAGCTTCTTCTGGTCTCCCACACAGGTGTAGAGACCCAAGGACTTGGTCCATCTCTACTGTTTTCCCAGGCCATAGTAGAGAGCTGGATCAGAAGTGGAGCATCTGGGTCTCGAACCGGTGCCCATATGGGATGCCTGCACAGTAGGCGGCGGCTTTACCTGCTATGCCACAGGACCAACCCATGTGGCTGATGTTTTAGAACCTCCTTATTAATAATAAAGCTACATTGTGCTTACTTAATTCTGGAAAATGTTCTTGGTGATTATATATATTTTTTTAAAGAGGAAGAGAAAGAGAGAGAGAGAGAGAGAGAGGTCTTCCATCTGCTATTTCATTTCCCAAATGGCTGCAGTGGCAGGAGCTGAGCCTTTCCAAAACCAGGAAACTGGAGCTTCTTTTGGGTCTCCCACCTGGGTGACTTGGGCTATGCTCTGCTCCTTTCCGAGGTGGATTAGCAGGGAGCTGGATCAGTAGTGGAGCAATCAGGACTTGAACTGGTGTCCATATGGGATGCTGGCACGGTATGCCACAGTATGCCACCACTATGCCACAGTGCTGGTCACAGGTGATAGCTTAATTCATTTAATCCTCAAACAACCCCACAGTGTTGGTGCTGTATCATTTTGTGAATGAGAAACCTGAGGCAAAAAGTGGTGATCATGGGCTACAAATAGATGCAGTGTGGCTATGGAGCACATGCTCCTTATTGCAAAGTGGCCTCATGTTGAGACGGCATCAGTAGTGCCAGTTTACAAATATTGAGAATGCCTTGTTTTCTCCATGATTTTTACTTCTGTCTTCATCTCACACTTAGCCCACAATAAATTACACATCCTGTAGGTTGTGTAGATTATATTCTTTCTGCATTTTCCCTGGGTAGATAAAGAGTTTGGTCTTAGGTTTCCTTTTACAAAGTAATTAACAGTTGAGATGTCAAGAAAATACAGTGACAAGAAGAGATTACTGGAGCTTGTGCTGTGGTGCAGCAGGATAAGTTGTCATCTGCAGTGTCGTAATCCCATAAGGGTACTGGTTTGAGTCCCAGCTGCTCCACTTCCAATCCAGCTCCCTGCTAATGTGCCTGGGAAAGCAGTGGAGGACGGCCCAAGTGCTTGGTCACTGTATCCATGTGGGAGACCCAGAAGAATCTCATGGTTTATGGCTTTGGGCTGGCCTAGCCCGGTTGTTGTGGCCATTTGAGTAATGAACCAGCAGATGGAAGATCTCTCTCTGTCTCTCCCTCCCTCCCTCCCTCTCTCTTTCTAACTTTGCCTCTCAAAGACATAAATAAACCTTGGCTGGTGCTACAGCTCACTAGACTAATCCTCCGCCTGCGGCGCCGGTACCCCGGGTTCTAGTCCCGGTTGGGGCACTGGTTCTGTCCTGGTTGCTCCTCTTCCAGACCAGCTCTCTGCTGTGGCCGGGAAGGCAGTGGAGGATGGCCCAAGTGCTTGGGCCCTGCACTTGCATGGGAGACCAGGAGGAAGCACCTGGCTCCTGGCTTCGGATCGGTGCAGCACGCCGGCTGTAGTGGCCATTTGAGGGGTGAACCAATGAAAGGAAGACCTTTCTCTCTGTCTGTCTCTCTCTCTCACTGTCTAACTCTGCCCGTCAAAAAATAAATAGGCCGGTGCCGCGGCTCACCAGGCTAATCCTCCGCCTTGCGGCGCCGACACCCTGGGTTCTAGTCCCGGTCGGGGCACCGGATTCTGTCCCGGTTGCCCCTCTTCCAGGCCAGCTCTCTGCTGTGGCCAGGGAGTGCAGTGGAGGATGGCCCAAGTGCTTGGGCCCTGCACCCCATGGGAGACCAGGAGAAGCACCTGGCTCTTGCCATCGGATCAGCGTGGTGCGCTGGCCGCAGCGTGCCAGCTGCGGCGGCCATTGGAGGGTGAACCAACGGCAAAAGGAAGACCTTTCTCTCTGTCTCTCTCTCTCTCACTGTCCACTCTGCCTGTCAAAAAATAAATAAAATAAATAAATAAATAAATAAACCTCTTTAAAAAAAGGAGGAATTATTAATAGTAAGATCAAATTAGCCTTTTTAGTGTTAACCTAATTAACTGGAAGAAAATCTGAAATAAAGTGTAATTAATCAGACAGTTTAACTGTATATTTGAATATAGTGAATAAGATCAGCTACAAATCATGCATAATGGAAATAGGGTGTGACTTTTGGGAATTTAATAAAATTCAATGCAGCATCATTCTGGTTTTGACTATTATTAGCTGTATGATCTTCATCAAATCAATTAACGACTCCAAACCTCAGTTTCCTCACCTGTAAAATGGAGATGTTGAGTACCTTCCTAGTAAGGACAGTGAGAAAATTAATTGAGATAGTGTTTGTTAAAGTGCACAGTAAATGCTAAACATGTGCTAGCTATTATAATTAGCCCCCAAATAGATAAATAACTCAATTCCTCATCATCTAAGAATATATATCTGAGGATATGGAGTGCAGATAATAGAAAAAATTTTTAAAATTATTCATTTGTTTAATGTATTTGAAAGGTAGAACAAGAGCTCCCATCTGCTGATTCACTCTCCAAATGCTAGTCTGCAAGGCTGGGCCAGGCCGAAGTCTGGAGCCTGGAACTCCAAATGGGCGACCATGCGGACCTAACCACGTGAGCCATCACTCTACTTCCCAGGGTACACATTGGCAGGAAGCAGGAGTTGGGAGCAGAGCAAGGCTCATACCCAAGCATTCTGATATGGGATGTGGGGCTCCTGAGTGATGTCTTAACTACTGCACTGAGTACCCTACAGTAGAAATTTTTGCGTCACGGTCATACACACGGTCATGCAAAAATGTGATGTGTGAGCAGAGATCTTGAAATCAAAGCAATTCTTGGAATGAGATCAACTTTGACTATGGGGGGAAAAGTAATTCAATAGAGCCAGATTAAGCTCTGCTCTATATTTATATGGACTATAGTTATCTGGTTCTAATCACATGGCAAGACACTGTGCAAAGCCAGTGACAAGGACATGAAAAACTCGTATTTAGAATTCCCTTCACATCTCATAAAGTTTCCCTTAAATAAATAGAACATTTATAAATACTTACCTTTCTACCAAGTAATTAAGGAAAACAACTGCTTTTATATTGTTGATCACAACATAAAAATGAATTCTACCAGATTAATTTTTGTTTTCTATCATTTTGGTCCTATTATTACTAATGAATTTGTGCTAAAGTAGCCAATCAATACCCAATTTGATTCAAAAGCTGAATTTTCAGCCAAGTATTTGACATTCAAAATAATTGGAGCTGCAGACTAATGAGGCTGATTCCTTTGTAACTGTAAGATTCATCTGAATCTTTAGTTTTTCAGAGAATGGCCTTAATTTAGAATGCAATTTCAAGATTCTACTTATACTTTTTGTTTCAGGTTTAAGCTTTGTTTTTTGGGAATTTTTTGGTGCAAAAATTTTGAAATCAATGCATATTTTTTCCCTTATGCTGCTTTCCATGGGCTTTCTGAAGACCCCAAATATAGGCACAAAATCACTACCACAGTCAAAACATAGCACATGCCCATCACCTCCTAATGTTTACTCATATCACATGTGATTTATAATAAATTTATTATTAAATAAAATATAATTGCATAAAAAATCACAATCCATAGGTATGCAGCATGATGAAATTTTACTCCATGTGTTAATCATTCAAATCATGAGCTAGAATATGACAGTCTAGGGGTTCTCACCTGTCCCTTTACCCCAGTGATAGCGACTAACTTGTTTTTGATCATCATAGGTTAGTTGCCTGCTTGTGAACATTAATATAAATGCAATCAGATAATTATTTCAATGTGTCTGTCTCCTTTTCTTCCCATATTCTTTTTAAAACATATTATTATTATTAATGTTAAATTTGCAGAACAAAAAGTGTGAGTTCGTTCTACAAGAACCCATATATCCCTCACCCTATCTGTCTGGCTTTCTTTGTTAAATGATATGAGCATGTGATTATTTCATATTGTTGCACATAATTGTAGTATGTTTATTCTATTTTTTTTCTTTCTTTTTTTTTTGACAGGCAGAGTTAGACAGTGAGAGAGAAAGACAGAGAGAGAGGTCTTCCTTTCCGTTGCTTCATCCCCCAAATGGCAACTATGGCCGGCGTGCTGCACCGATCTGAAGCCAGGAGCCAGGTGCTTCCTCCTGGTCTCCCATGTGGACGCAGGGCTCAAGCACTTGGGCCATCCTCCACTGCCTTCCCAGGCCACAGCAGAGTGCTGGACTGGAAGAAGAGCAACCAGGACAGAACCACTGCCCCAACCAGGACTAGAATTCTTTTATTTTTTTTTAACTTTTATTTAACGAATATAAATTTCCAAAGTACAGCTTATGGATTACAATGGCTCCACCCCCCCCCCCATAACTTCCCTCCCACCCTCAACCCTCCCCTTTTCCGCTCCCTCTCCCCTTCCATTCACATCAAGATTCATTTTCAATTTTCATTATATACTGAAGATCTATTTAGTATATATTAAGTAAAGATTTCAACAGTTTGCCCCCACATAGCAACACAAAGTGAAAAAATACAGTTGGAGTACTAGTTATAGCATTAAATAACAGAGTACAGCACATTGAAGACAGAGATCTTATATGATATTTAAAAAAAATTAATTAATTTTCTATGCCATTTCCAATTAACACCAGGTTTTTTTTTCCAATTATCTTTATATACAGAAGATCCATTCAGTATATATTAAGTAAAGATTTCATCAGTTTACACCCACACAGAAACACAAAGTGTAAAATACTGTTTCAGTACTAGTTATAGCATTACTTCACATTGGACAACACATTAAGGACAGATCCCACATGAGAAGTAAGTACACAGTGACTCCTGTTGTTGACTTAACAATTTGACACTCTTGTTTATGGCGTCAGTAATCTCCCTAGGCTCTAGTCATGCGTTGCCAAGGCTATGGAAGCCTTTTGAGGTTGCCAACTTCTATCTTATTCCGACAGGGTCATAGTCAAGGTGGAAGTTCTCTCCTCCCTTCAGAGAAAGGTAACTCCTTCTTTGATGGTCCTGTTCTTTCCACTAGGATCTCACTCGCAGAGATCTCTCATTTAGGTCTTCTTCTTTTTTTTTTTTTTTTTTTGCCAGAGTGTCTTGGCTTTCCATGCCTAAAATACTCTCATGGGCTTTTCAGCCATATCTGAATGCCTTAAGGGCTGATTCTGAGGCCAGAGTGTTGTTTAGGACATCTGCCATTCTATGAGTCTGCTGTGTATCCCGCTTCCCATGTTGGATCGTTCTCTCCCTTTTTTATTCTATCAGTTAGTATTAACAGACACTTGTCTTGTTTATATGATCCCTTTGACTCTTAGTCCTATCATTATGATCAATTGTGAACTGAAATTGATCACTTGGACTAGTGAGATGGCATTGGTACATGCATCCTTGATGGGATTGTATTGGAATCCCCTGGCACATTTCTAACTCCACCATTTGGGACTAGTCCGATTGAGCATGTCCCAAATTGTACATCTCCTCTTTATCTTATTCGCACTCTTATATTTAACAGGGATCACTTTTTAGTTAACTTTAAACACCTAAGCATAATTGTGTGTTAATTACAGAGTTCAACCAACAGTACTAGAACAAAAAAAAATACTAAAATGGATAAAGTATTACATTGTACATCAACAGTCAGGACTAGAGCTGATCAGGTAACTCTTTCTCATAGTGTCCATTTCACTTCCACAGGTTTCCCCTTTGGTGCTCAGTTAGTTGTCACCGATCAGGGATAACATAAGATATTTTTCCCTTTGGGACTGGCTTATTTCACTCAGCATAATGTTTTCCAGATTCCTCCATCTTGTTGCAAATGACCAAGTTTCATTGTTTTTGACTGCTGTATAGTATTCTATAGAGTACATGTGCCATAATTTCTTTATCCAGTCTACTGTTGATGGGCATTTAGGTTGATTCCAGGTCTTAGCTATTGTGAATTGAGCTGCAATAAACATTAAGGTGCAGACAGCTTTTTTGTTTGCCAATTTAATTTCCTTTGGGTAAATTCCAAGGAGTGGGATGGCTGGGTTGTATGGAAGGGTTACATTCAGGTTTCTGAGGAATCTCCAGACTGAATTCCATAGTGGCTTAACCAGTTTGCATTCCCACCAACAATGGGTTAGTGTCCCTTTTTCTCCACATCCTCTCCAACATCTATTGTTGGTAGATTTCTGCATGTGAGCCATTCTAACTGGGGTGAGGTGAAACCTCATTGTGGTTTTGATTTGCATTTCTCTGATTGCTAGTGATCTTGAACATTTTTTTCATGTGTCTGTTGGCCATTTGGATTTCCTCTTTTGAAAAATGTCTATTGAGGTCCTTGGCCCATCTCTTAAGTGGGTTGTTTGTTTTGATGTTGTGGAGTTTCTTTGTAGATTCTGGTTATCAACCCTTTATCTGTAGTATAGTTTGCAAATATTTTTTCCCATTCTTTCGGTTGCCTCTTCACTTTCCTGACTGTTTCTTTTGAAGTACAGAAACTTCTCAATTTGATGCAATCCCAAATGTTAATTTTGGTTTTGACTGCCTGTGTTTCTGGGGTATTTTCCCAAAAGTCTTTGCCTGTACATATATCTTGCAGGGTTTCTCCAGTGCTCTCTAATAATTTGATGGTGTTGGGTCATAGATTTAAGTATTTAATCCATGTTGAGTGAATTTTTGTTTAAGGTGAAAGGTAGGGGTCTTGCTTCATGATTCTGCACGTGGAAATCCAATTTTCCCAGCACCATTTATTGAATAGACTATCCTTACTCCAGGGATTGGTTTTGGATCTTTGATCAAATATAAGTTGGCTGTAGATGTTTGGATTGATTTCTGGTGTTTCTATTCTGTTCCATTGGTCTATCCATCTGTTTCTGTACCAGTACCATGCTGTTTTGATAACAACTGCCCTGTGGATCAGTTATTTAACTACATTGATATTTTGTCAACCAAGGTTGAATTGATTGATGACTTAGGCAGTTTAAATGTATTTTTAAAAAGAGAGATTATGAAATAAATGGCGTCCCCATGTGTATCAAAAACAAAACATATCAACATTCGATAACATTTTTTGCAAATCAGTGGAGGTTATTTGTCATGCTGCTGAAAACAGTTTGTACAAGATGACAAAATTGGAAATTCTGTGGAATAGTTGGCTAAATTTTGAATGGAATGCATTTTGCTGCCATTGTACACTTGTGAAAACTGAACTGTCAAACTTGAATCTTTGGCATATGTTTGGAGCTTTTCATCTTGGAAGGCCAATACACATACTTTAAACCTACAGAAATTATGGTATTTCTTACAATTTAAAACAGTAATTAAGTATCCCTTTTCTCCTGAAATTCAGCTACCAGAAAAATTTAATAGGAAAATAGCACTAATTAAAACAATAAAAAATATAATCTTAGTAAAGTGATTTGCACAGAACACTTGATGTGTTTAACATTTCCCAAACTAATTTTGGTTAGCTTTCTACAAATGCAGCAATTTGGAATGCAATGTGAAGATTTGGTCAATTTGGCATATTTCAGTTAATATAAGAGGGCAGAGAAATATCAGTTGCTCTAATTTTCAGGGCAGTTCTGTTCCTCTGTAAACACTTTCCCCAAATGATCCACATAGCACATTTTCCCATCATAGCCATTTACATCATGGTTGAATGTTTTGGGATTCTCATATTGTTCTTTCTGTCCTCCTATCAGTGGCATTCAAAGTACAACAGCTGTGTAATCATGAGGCCATGCTCCATAGCCATGGGCTGCTCTATTTCTCTTTGTGTCCTTAATGGTTGTAGATGGCTGCTAGGCCAGCATCTGCTTGAGACACCACTACGCTGAGAAATTCACAATTACAACATCAAGCCTCTGGGTCTTTGTAACTTACACAGTAGCTGGGGGCTCAGATTATTATATATGTCTGGAAAAAATGAATATCTTTTCGCCAGGGAAGGTAGGAAAGAAAGCAGAGAATGGATATGGAAAATAAATGAGAGTTTAAGCAGTTTGTTCATTTTACATTATTGGACAGAAAATCTTTCTGAAATGGCATAAATATGATATTAAGAGGGTTGTTTTTAAAAGTTTTCAAACCCTTTAACCTCTAGGGAACTTGTTCAACAACTTTATTTAATTTCAGGGTGTACTGAAAACTTTCACTGCTGATAGGTCTCTCTGAGTAGTAGACCCAATATTGATTAAAAAGTCACCTTACCATAGTTATACAATTTTCTTTCGTGTATAAATCTGCATATATGAATATAATTTTGCATTTCTGTACTATATAACATAAATGAGATAAGTACTTGGCCTATGCTTTCCATTGTGAACTAATGATACTTTATATTGTATTGGTACTGCTTTAATGGTTGCTGCAGGAATTTATATGAACAAAGTATTTATGTCTTTCCAAAGATTTCTGAAACATAATAGTTTTATTGTTACTTTAGGGAAAGATAAATAATAAGGCTGGCCATAAAATTTGAGCTGTTTAAAGCATTTGATTTTAATTTCTGTGGGTTTGAGCATCTGTCTCCTGTCATGAATTAAATTATATCGCCTGTGTTTGCACTGGTGATCATTTACTTAAGAATGAAGAAGAAAGGCCTGTAGGAAAGTTTAAGCATCACATAATCATGTTTGCTTTGAGTAACTTCTGTAATGTGATATTTTAGATTGTTAAGGACAGTTCTCAGAAGTTTTTTTGGGAAAAATGAGAAATTAAGATTTCAATTAGCTAATATTATATATAAATATTTATATATAGTAATTTTAAACCTTAAAAGATACTATTACATCCAAAGGAGATCTAAAAGATAATTTTAAAATATTATTAAATAAATACTATTAATTAAATAATATTAGTAAAATATTTTCCTTTCTATTACATGCATAGTGATATAGAATGAATGTTTGTGTCCCCCCTAATATTTGTGTTGAAATCTTACTCCCTTTGGAAGTGATTAGCTCATGAAAGTGGAGTCCCCTGGAATGAGATTAGTGCCCTTTTAACAAAGATCTCAGAGGGATTCCAAGATGGCTGAATAGGAAAAGACCTACCACTTTATACAAGAGGAAAATAGCAGGAAAAAAATGGGGGAAGTGCATTCTCAGGAGATAGTTGGAAAAAAATCTGTGGAAATTCTACAGATGGAAGAGGGATGCCATGGATCAGTGTGGAAGGTGCAGACATGCAGCAATGAGTGTGGACATCAAACACAATCCCTGCAGCTGAGAGCTAGAGGATATGCCACCTTTGGAGAGTGAGGTGAGAGCAGACTACAGCAGCCTGTGCCAGTGGTGAAACTGCCAGTGAAATAGCCTTGTGGACCACACTGTGAGTCTGGACCAGAGCCATAATAGCGGCTCAGGGTTCCCGATTAACCCAGTGAGAAAGAGCAGGTTTCTTTCTCTCCAGCCCGCAAAAATATGCCCAGCAACCGGCAGGGAGAAGGCACCATTTTGACAGTAGTGGCGGTGGCAGTTCTTATGCACATCTGTGACCAAGGGATTTTATAAGAGAGAAAAAGTTGCATTGCTCACTGACTTTGAATCTGGCAGGGAGGATTGACAGGGGCCTGGGTACTCATGTAGGACTGGTAGGTTCCCCCATCCTCTCAACATATCATAAGCTCTAGGGCTCAAAGTGCCAAGGTGGAGCACCCACAGGCAGCTGGCTATGGGAACAAATCTGCTCTCTTTATGGATAGGGTAGTCTTGCAGGGCTGAGGAGATACTTTGCACTCTGTGACTATGGGAATCTTGTGTGCTGAGACTGTGAGAACCCTGTGACTGTTCTATAGGGCACAGGGTACACCTAGGTCTCTGGAAAATCACGGTGTCTTGTGCCAGAGGCCAACAGCTTCCTAATTCCATGGGGGTGAGTCATTACAGAGGGATCCATTCTCATAATGAGGACTGTACAGATCTTTTGTGCAGTTTGTAGGGCAGCACTGGTGAATGTTGCACTGTAGGCTAACCATGGGGATTGATCACTTTGGAAGAGAGGAAATTCAAGAAGCAAGAATAAGGAAGACAATATGACTTCCCCAAAGGAACAAAACAGCACTTCAATATTATAATGTGAAGATAAAGAGATTGATAAAATGCCTGAAATCGAATTAAAAAATTAATCATAGGGTTACTCAGAAGCAATGAGAAACAAATTAATGAGTTAAAGAAATTCATACATGACATGGAGGAAAAAAATTTCCCATGAGATTCAGATTTTGAAGAGAGAAATCAAACTGAAGTATGAGAAAAGCATTCAATATCTGAAATAAAAGAATATAGTGAAAAGCCTTAACAACAGACTTGGTGAAGCAGAAGAAATAATATCCAAGCTAGAAGACAAATCTTTGGAAATATCTAAGGCCAAAAGAGGAAATAGAAGGAGGAGGAGGAGGAGATGAAGGAGAAGAAATGATTTGAAAAATTAAGGGGCTGGCACCATGGCTCACTTGGCTAATCCTCCATCTGTGGTGCCAGCATCCCATATGGGTGCCAGGTTCTAGTCCCGGTTGCTCCTCTTCCAGTCCAGCTCTCTGCTGTGGCCTGGGGGAGGGGGCAGTGGAGGATGGCCCAGGTGCTTGGGCCCCTGCACCCACATGGGAGACCAGGAGGAAGCACCTGGCTTCTGGTTTCGGATAGGTGCAGCGCCGGCTGTGGCTGCCATTTGGGGGGTGAACCAGTGGGGGGAGGACCTTTCTCTCTGTCTCGCTCTCTCACTAACTCTGCCTGAAAAAAAGAAGGAAACAAATAAATAAATAGGCAATTAAATAAATAATCTAATAAAATGATTATAAATAAAAGAAAAAGAATGAACAATGTGCAAGTTTTATGGGATTACTATTAAATGACCCAAAATATGAGTCTCAGGAGTTCTTGCAGATGTGAAAATAAAGAATAGATTAGAAGGCCTACATAGTTAAATAATTACAGAAAAACTTCCCTAATTTAGAGAAAGGGACATCCAAGTACATAAGGCACACAGAACTCCTAATAGACATGAACAGAAAATATACTCACCATGACACATTACAGTCAAACTTTCAACAGTAAAACAGAAAGAAAAGATTTTAAAATGTGCATCTGAGAAACACAATTATATTTAGAGAATCTCCAATTAAACTGTCAGCTGATTTTTCAACAGAAACACTACATACTAGGAGAAAAATGGAGAGACACAGTCCAAGTCTTAAAAGAAAAAAGCTGTCAACTCAGAATACTGTGCCCTCTGAAGCTCTCATTTATGAATGGAAGTGAAATAAACACCTTCCATAACAAATAGAAATTGAATTAATTAGTTACTACTAGTCCAGGCTTACAAAAGATGTTTAAGGATATATTACACATAGAAACACAGAAAGATAGTCATCATTATGCATAAATGTGAAGGCAGAGAATCTCTCAATAAAAGTACAAATTAAATCTAAAGCAAACAATAGGATTATTTATGGAAAAATGTCAGGCTCAAGTCATTACTGAATAGTCACCTTGAGTGTAAATGGCCTTAACTCCCTGATTAAAAGATACAGAGTGGCTGAATGGATTAAAAAACAAGACCCATCTATTTGCTACCTATAAGAAACACACCTCACCAACAAAGAAATATGTAGACTTAAAATGAAAGGATGGAAAATGATAGTCCATGCTAACAGAAAGCAAAAAGGAGCTGGAATAGCTATCCTAATATCAGACAAAAGACTTTAACACAAAAACTCTTAAAAAAAACAAAGAAGAGCATTGTGTAATGATGAAGAGATCAATTAAACAGGAACAGGAAACTATAATGTATATATATATACACACACACACACACACACATCCAATGTCAGAACAACCTGGCTATTTAAAAGTGTGTGTGTGTGTGTTTTTTTTTTTTTTTTTTTTTTTTTTTTTTTGGACAGGCAGAATTAGACAGTGAGAGAGAGAGACAGAAAGAAAAGTCTTCCTTTTTCCGTTGGTTCACCCCCCAAATGGCTGCTAAGGCTGGTGTGTTGCGGCCAGTGCATTGTGCTGATCTGAAGCCAGGAACCAGGTTCTTTCTCCTGGTGGGTGCAGGGCCCAAGAACCTGGGCCATCCTCCACTGCACTCCTGGGCCACAGCAGAGAGCTGGACTGGAAGAGGAGCAACCAGGACAGAATCCAGTGCCCCAACTGGGACTAGAACCCAGGGTGCCTGCTCCACCCTGGCTATTTAAAACAAATGTTGGAGCTGGCACTATGGTGCCATGGGTTAATGCCCTGGCTTGACGTGTTGGCATCCCATATGGGCCCCAGTTTGAGACCCGGCTGCTCCACTTCTGATCCAGCTCTCTGCTATGGCCTGGGAAAGCAGTACAAGATGACCCAAGTACTTGGGCCCCTGCACCCACATGGGAGACCTGGAAGACTCCTGACCCCTGGCTTTGGATTTGTGCAGCTCAGGCCATTGCAGCCAATTGGGGAATGAACCAGCAGGTGGAAGACCTCTTTCTCTCTACCTCTCCTCTCTCTGTAATTCTGACTTTCAAATAAATAAATAAATAAATAAATCTTTAAAACAAATGTTAATAGGTCTAAAGGGAGACATAGATGCCAATATAATAGTAATGGGGAACTTCAATATCTCACTTTCCTCAAGGAACAGATCAACTAGAGAGAAAAATCAACAAAGAAACAATAGAGATAATCAACACTATAGACCAAATGGACTTAACTGATATCTATAGACCATTTTATTACACCGTTGCAGAGTACACATTCTCCTCACCAGTGCATGAAATCTTCTGTAGGATAGACCATATGCTAGGCCATTAAGCAAGCCTCAGCAAATTCAAAAAAAATGGAAATTATACCATGTAACTTTTCTGACCACAACAAACTGAGGCTGGAAATTAACAACTGAAGAATCTCTAGAACAAATACAAACACTTGGGGACCGAACAACATACTCCTGAATGAACAGTGGGTCATGGAAGAAATCAAAAGAGAAAGAAAGATTTTTGGAAGCAAATGAATTGTGGTATATACATAGTATGGAAAACTATTCATCTGTCAAAAAGCATGAGATCCTGACATTTGCAACAAAATGGATTCAACTGGAAACTATCATACTCTGTGAAATAGGCCAATCCCAAAAAGACAAATAAATACCATATTTTCCCTGATATGTGGTAACTAATCGAGTACCAAAAAAGTAATGTGAAATTGACCTTTTGAGATTCTATGATTGTTTATAGCCTTTGTCTCTACTGTTGAGGAACAGTGTTTTTTTTCTGTCTACTGTTTGTTGAACTCTTTACTTAGTGTTGAGTTGATCTTATGAGTGTTAAGTAGGTAGGTCATTGTAAAAATTAAGAGAGTGAATACTAGAGGAAGCAGCAGGAAGAGTGGGAGCATGAGCAGGATGGAGGGTAGGGTGCTAAATATCACTATGTTCCTAAATTTGTATATATAAAATGCATGAAATTTGTTTGCCTTAAATTAAACAATTTTTTTTAAAAAGTGAAAAAGGAAGGCCTCAGAGAGCTCTCTGGCCTTCTTTTCTGGCATGTAATGAGACCCACAGAGGAAATGACTGTCTATGAACCAGGAACAATTTCCTACCAGACAGAAGCCAGCACCTTGAGTTCAGACTTACCAAGATGCAAGACTATATGAAATATTTACTATCTAAGTAGATATGTTTATTTTTATTTTTCTTATAGTATCCTAGATGGATTAAGAATCATATATATCACTAGGAAAACACTGATAAATGTGCTCACACAAAATGAAAGAAAAATCTGTCCAGTGAAGTATAAAAAGTGATGTTTAGTACAACTGTTAAGACACTACTCAGGGTGCTTGCATGCCATATTGGAGTGCCTGGGTTTGAGTCCAGCCTCTGATTCCAATGCCAGCTTCTTACTAATGGACACCTTAGGAAGCAGCAGATGATGGCTCAAGGAGTTGGGTCCCTACTACCCATGTGGGGATCCCAGATTGAGTTTCTGGCTCCTGGCTTTAGACTGGCTCTACACTGGCTGTTGTGGACATTTGAGGGAATGATTCTGTGGAATGAAAGACCTCTCTCTCTCTCTTTCCTCTCTCTCCCTCTCTCTGCCTTTAAAATAAAATAAAATAAAAAGTAAAAATGAAGGCAAACACAGAAAAAGATACAAAAATCCAAAGGCAAATGTCAAATGATCATTTTCCTTAATAAATAAGAAGATTTATCTGTCTAAAAATCAGCAGGAGACAAGCCACACTTAAAAAAGAAAAGTAACTATCTTACAAATTATATAAACATGGCAAGAAAGGCTCATTCATAATTAAATATTTGCAAATTAAAGCAACAAAACACATTTATCACATTTTTATAAAAAACTTGATAATACTGAAACTGGATGACAGTTTCAGGTATGGAAGATATATTTCTGCTGATTTTTGAAGGGTAATTTTACAATATCTGTGCAACAGAAAAGGCCCATGATTTTTGATCCAGAAATTACATGGTTAAGAATTTATCCCTATTGATATATTTCAGGCCATATTTTAAGATAAATTTACACATATATAATACACACATATTTCTATATTATTTTTGTATGTAATACTAAAAAGCCAGAAATTATCTAGCTGTCAACACTGATTGGTAATTTATATAACTACATTATGGATTCAGTACAAAGGGATGAGGCAAATCTTTAAGTACTGATTTAGAAATGTTCACATGATAGATTCTAGGGAAGAAAAAGAGCAAAGCTCAAGACAATGCATATAGTATGCTTCCATTCCTGTAAATAAAATAACCTAAGTGTGTTGTGTATAATATCTGCCAAAATTTATATTAAGTATTTACAAACTTTCACATCAAAACAACCACTCACTTGCCTCCCTTCTGCCCATACTGAGAACTAGAAGGGATTTATAATTTTCCCAAAGTTATGTAAGAGGCCTGAGCTGTTTATCCGAACTAAATTTTAGTCTCAATATAATTGCTAAGGTTGTTGCTTAGGAACGTTCCTGCAATTTCATAAATTGTGGCTACAGAAAGAACGTGGGTATCACTTTCATAGAGAATGTCTTGTAAAAATGAGTTTAGTAGACATTTCTCACTAAATCTTATTCACATTCCTTTGACAGTTTCGTATTAAAAATAAGGAAGTATACACTTTATTTTACATTATTTTTTAAAGATTTATTCATTTATTTGAAAGGCAGAGTTATAGAGAGACAAAGAGACAGACAGACACACACACACACACACACACAGAGAGAGAGAGAGAGAGAGAGAGAGAGGTCTTCTATTCACTGGTTCACTCCCCAAATGGCCACAATAGCAGGACCTGGGCTGATCCAAAGCCAGAATCCTGGAGCTTCTTTGCATCTCCCACATGGGTGCAAGGGCCCAAGGACCCGGGCCATCTTCTATTGCTTTTCCAGGCCAAAGCAGAGAGCTGGATCAGAGTAGAGCATCCAGGGCTCAAACCATATGGGATGCTGGCTTCTGGCAGTGGCTTTACCCATTATGGCACAGCACTGGCTCTGGAGTATGCACTTTAAAAATTAAAACTTCCTTGCTTTGGATTTAGTTTTTGAGAATTAGCTTTAGGTGATTTTAGCAGGCATTGGGATGCAAAGGGCTAAGTTGCCACTTAGATCACATACCAGAATGACTGGAATTGAGTCCCACTTACTAACCTGCACCCTGGGAAACAATAGTGATGACTCAAGTACTTGAGTCTGTGCCACTAATGTGGGAGGTCTGGAAGGGGTTCATGGCTCCTGGCTTTGGCCAGGTCCAGCCCCAGCTGTTGTGAGTATTTGGGGAGTGAACCAGTGGATGAAAGAGCACTGTGTTTGTTTTGCTTAATTCTGTTCTCTCTCTCTCTCTCTCTCTGTGTGTGTGTGTGTGTCGTTGTTTATTTCAAATAAATTACAGACTAGCTAATTTAAAAAAGTGATAAAAAAAAGTCAAAGTTCTTCCAACAGTCACATACAGCAAAGTGCTTTGGGAGGGGGGCAGATGGAGCTGCTGCTCACAGAGCAAAGCAATGACCCCTCAGGAGATACATGCGCTCCTTACCTTTAACACGGTCTTGTTTTACTCTTCTAGAGATGATGCATTTGATGTTGGGTATCAGGGAAGCCTGAAAAATAAATTGAAGTGCTTCATCAACTCAGCAATACTTACTAACACTTCTTAAGCCAAAAGGGCAATTGTTTCTCTCTTTTTCTTTCTTTTTCATCCTTATGCATAATTCATGCAAGATTATTCATCAGTTTATCATACTACTCCATGATCTACTGATGATTAGAAATGAGAAAATAAAACTCTTTCAGCCACAGCCAGGAACACTCTTTAGCTTTTAAACATAATTTATATTCTTCCTTGAAAGTCTCATAATTTCTAAGATTAAAATATCCTTGTTAAGAAAATGATGCAATAATGGTGCATAACAGTGGATACAAATGTGTATGCTCACAAATGAATTCACAATGCAGAATAGAAATTAGGATAATTTTCTAATAGTCATAAGTTAAAGTTTCACAATAATTTAGAAAATAGCTTGTTAATTGGATGACATGGATTAGTTAGGGTATAGACTAGACCTGTGAAAACAAAACAAAACAAACAGGCACTACAGTGGAGGGGGCATCAAACCAAAGAGCACATTTCAGTTAGCGATTCAGGATGGACAGGTGGGCTTTGCAGATCAAGGTCAGCCAAGGCCTCAGGTCAAAAGGTGGCTTTTCCATCCCCAAATGGGGATCTTAATGTTAGTGTAGCCATTTCTAGTGGGGAAAAATGGAAAGAAAGAAAAGCAATTTTCCTTCAAAGGCAAGTGCCATGGGAACTGCATATCTCTCTTCTTTGAACAACCCAATGGTAAGAACTTGGAGGACACACGACTTCTGACGGCAATGGGGTGGGTATGTGCCTAACTGAAATGTTATTATTATGAAGAATAGAATGAAAAAATTTTGGGGAGTAATGATCTGTCAAATATGCCCCTTCTAATTTTACAATTTTTATAATCCATTTTATAATTGCATGCAAATTTTAAAGACATGAAATCAATAATGCACAATTTTAAATGGCTACAACATGACCTTCAAGCATTTAATTAAGTTTACTATGACCTGAGGTGTTGAGTAATTGAACCTATAAAGTCAGGAGTCAGTAGTTTCATACCGATAATTTGCAGGAGGATCTACACAACAGATCACATTATGCCTATTCATTTAAAATAATTCTGCAGATGAAAATCATCTATATTTTAACCTTTAAAAATTCTGATAGTATCTTATAAGAAAATTTCTAGAATTAGTCATTTTAGAGTATCTGAATAGATTTTTTTCCCCTTGGTGTTTTTAGAGATGCTATCATTTCATTGCTAACATTGTATCCGGGGCTTTCCCTGTGTTGTAGGAGGTTAAGCCTCCATTTGCTGTGCTGGTATCTCATATGAGTACCAGTTTGGGTCCCAGCTGCTCCACTTCTTATCTATCTCCCTACTTAAGGCCTGGAAAAGCAGTGGAAGATGGCCCAAGTGCTTGGTCCTCTGCATGCATGTGGAAGACTCTGAAGAAGCTCCTGGCTCCTGGCTTAGGATTGACTCAGCTCTGGCTGTGGTAGCCATTTGGGGAGTGAATCAGTGGATGGAAGACCCCTCTCTCTATCTCAGCCTCTCTCTGTCTGTAACTCTGCCTCTGAAATAAATAAATAAGTCTTTAAAAAACATTGTGTTTATATCATTGAAGTTAGATATATTACAGACTGCTAAAACTTTTGCTCAAACTAATTGACTGTGGTCCATTTAAATAAGCTGCTGACATATACCACTAATAGTGAAACCACTGCTGTTAAGTTTCTTCTAGATGCACCAGAAAAGATAGATGACAACGCACAATTGAAAGAAAAGTTGCAGGACACATTACTTTCAGAGTTTTGAATATGGGTTCACAGTTACATCACTCTTTCTGTGTGTTGTTTCATGTACTGTATTAACTAACTTCTAAGGCTGAAGGTTTCCTGGAGTCTGGTATACAAAGGCAGAAACAGACCCAATAGGCCAGACTTACATCTCACAGCCTCCTCAGTGACAGGAAACACCAGATCAATTAGGAAAGTTTAAGAGAAACCACTAGCATTCTTGAAAAAAATATGTGTTTAACCCTGTGGTGATTATTATTTCATTCTTTGTTGCTACAGGTATTACGTCTATGTAACTTTTATTTTTGTGATTTTAGAAAATAATAAAACTGTAAATTTCTTATCAAGCTGTCATGAGGTTAAACACATTTCATACAGTTAATGCTTCCATTAAAGCTAAGAACCAAACTGCACTTAGAATAGAACCATTTTTGACTTGCTTGCAAATTGTATTTTGATGAAAATTCTTCCAATAATACTTAACAAATTCCATAGCTATCTATATGCTAATATTTTCAACAAATTATTAGACGTTATTTCTACATAGCTTTTTTCTCAACAAATGACCTGTAGTGTTCACAACAGCCTCAATTTTTGGTGGCAGTTTTAACTTTATCAAGCAAAAAGTTGAAGGCTCATAATGAAACTAATTACATAGATTCACAGTTAATAATATGGTGTTTAGTTTTAAGACTTGTAATGTGCAAATTTATCTGGTTAAATTTTCTAAGATCCAAGAATTCTTCTTTTCAAATCATATTGAAACCCTTTTAGAAATAATGCAGAAATGCTCGTATCCTGGGCTTAGAAACATTGAATGCTGATTTTCCATTGCTGTTATTGACTTTTTTGATAAGCTTAAATTTCACTTAAATTACACTTCTATTACACACATTTTTTTGTTAAGGTTTTGTCTTTGAATACTTAAACACTCTTTGGAATATAATCAGAAGAAAAAGGCATATTAGCTGGAAAATTCATTTTGGTTATTTGCCAGTGATGTCAAGTAGTTCTTACTATTTGAAACTTTGGGATTTTAAATGATGTGATTCTTTTCTGTTTATCTGACTACTGACCCTTGACAGGCAAGCAGTTATCTAGTGTTATCCTAGCAAAGCTCTAATTAAAAACACAAACTTTACTAATGATACAATGACCTGACAAGAATCTGTTGGGGAGATAGATATATTTGCCTTGTTTGGACATTATACAATGTGTCCATGTATCAACATCACATGGCAGCACATAAACATGTACATGTATAATTTTTATGTTTGATAAAAAAAAACTTTAGATTTTTTAGAATTAAAAAATGAGAAATAAATATTTAGAAAGCCTTTTAATGTGTAGAAGGATTTTTTTTAACTTTTATTTAATGAATACAAATTTCCAGTGTACAGCTTATGGATTACAATGGCTTCCCTCTCCCATAACTTCCCTCCCACCCACAACCCTCCCCTCTCCCGCTCCCTCTCCCCTTCCATTTGCATCAAGATTCATTTTCAATTTTCTTTATATACAGAAGATCAATTTAGTATAAAGATTTCAACAGTTTGCACCTACATACAAAACAATTTTTTGAATATTTTATATTTTTAAGGAAAATATTTTAATTTTATAACACAGTACAGTTCATTAGGAAATATACTGAAAACATGGCATCTATTTAGGGAGGGGTAAGGTTTTCCTCACAGCTAAGAATATTCAGTTTCCAGTTTACACAATCATTTGGAACGTGAAAGTAGGAAAGTACGACTTTTTCAGTGTAGACAAATATTAAAAAAAAAGAAAAACAAACACCACATGCCCAACCCTGGGAATTTAAAACACCAGGTAGGATTTACTGGTATTGAGGGAACAGCAATTTTTGTTGGGAAGGCTTATTTTATGGCCCCATTGGGGAATGTATTAGGAAGGAGAGAGAAGGTAGAGAAAGGGGAAGCACAATATTTTTTACCAGGTTTTCAAACAGCCAAATGTTGGAAAAGAGAAGTCACTTTTGTCTTCTCTAAAGTATCTATAGTTCTCTTTATTTGTTCTATCTTTTTGTGGTTTTGGAATTAAGGTGATGTTGGCTTCTTAGAAGGAGTTTGGGAGGATTCCCTCCCTTTTAATTATTTGACTATTTTAAGAAGTAGGATAATTTATTTAAAAGTTTGGTAGAATTCAGCAAAGAATTCTGCCATCTGCCCCTGAATATTCTTTGGTGGGAGGGTCTTTATTATTAATTGAATTTCCATCTTGGTTATTTTTCTATTTAGTTATTCTATGTCTTTGCCTCAATTTTGATAAATTCTTTGTGTCTGGAAATCTATTCATTTCTTTTAGATTTTTCCAATTGGTTGGCATATAGCCATTTGTAGCAATTCCTCATGATTCTTTGTTATTTCCATGGCATTACTTGCCAAATATACTTTTTCTTTTCTTTTTTTCTTTTTTTATTTTTCTCTTTTCTTTTTCTTTTTCTTTTTGACAGGCAGAGTGGATAGTGAGAGAGAGAGAGAGACAGAGAGAAAGGTCTTCCTTTTTGCCGTTGGTTCACCCTCCAATGACCGCTGCGGCCAGCGCATCTCGCTGATCCGAAGCCAGGAGCCAGGTGCTTCTCCTGGTCTCCCACACGGGTGCAGGGCCCAAGGACTTGGGCCATCCTCCACTGCCTTCCCGGGCCATAGCACAGAGCTGGCCTGGAAGAGGGGCAACTGGGATAGAATCCGGTGCCCCAACCTGGACTAGAGCCCGGTATGCTGGCACCGAAAGGCGGAGGATTAGCCTGTTAAGCCACGGCGCTGGCCAGTAACAAATTCTTTATACTTTTGTTTTCCTTGGAAGGTTTTTATTTCACTTTCACTTTATAACTAAGAGCTTCACTGTGTACAGTATCCTGGGTTGATAGTTCTTTTCTTTAAGGACTTGGGTTATATCTCTCTATTCTCTCCTATCCTGTAGGGTTTCTGTTGAGAAATTTGCTGTCAACCTAATTGGATATCCTTTAAAGGTAATCTTACATTTCTCTCTTGCACATTTTAGGAAATGTTTTAGTTTTAAAAGTTTGAATATAATATCTTAGTGAAGATCTCTGATCATGAGTATTTGGGATCTATGTAATTTCTGTACTTGGATGTCCATATCTTGCTCCATGTTAGGGAAATCTGCTATTAGTTCACTTAATACGTTTTTTTAAGCCATTCTGTTTTTCCATTCTTTCAGGGAATCCTAAGAATCATAAATTTGGTTGTTTGATACTATTCCATAGATCCTTAATACTGTTTTCATCTGGAGAGACACTTCTTGGTATCTCCTATGAAGCCTTTGTTCTTGGAAATGTGTCTCTGTGGCTTGGTGGAATAGCAGCATATATATCCAGTGGTGTGTGTTGCATAGGGCCAGGAAGCTTGGGCCAGTTTGTGAATGGGTGAGAATCTAGAGTGATACCCAGTTTGAGCACAGTGTATCTCCTCTATCATCAGTAGGGGAAGAGGTGGTAACACTGGCTGGTGTGTTTACACACTCAGACCTTCTCTGAGCCAAAGTGAGTCAACTGCTTAAGGCGAGCTCACCATGCCTATGCACCTCACTGACTCAGGCACATGAACCTCATAAAGGATCTATGAGCTCTGTAGTAGAAGTGATGAGCCCTCTTCTAGGTTCTCCCACCACCTTGCAATCAGGGTGTTCTGAGCTTCTGGATTCAGGTTGATTAATTGCCCAAAGACCCAGCCATACCCTATGCCTTCTCAGTTTCCTGGCCTATGGAGAAGCTGTAGTCACAGGACTCTGATAGTCAGAGGGTACAGGGCTCCCATAGTCACAGGTTCAGACATCTGCTGTCTGCCTTGTAAGCATCCAATTTCATGGAATGAGCTGCCCCATCCCCAGAGCCAGCCGCCTCTCTAAAAGAGGTTAGTTGTTGCCCTGCCTCATGAAGCTGAGTCTGGCGTTTTGGTCCATTGAGGGAAAGGGAAGCAATGTTTTCTTCCTTTATGGGATTAAACGGGCACCTACCTGCATTGCCCCAACTCTGTCCAGGTCAGACTCAAAGTCAGTAGGAAACACAGAATTCTCCCTCAGACAAAATCAGCCAGTGGCACATAGTCCCCCGCAGTCTCCAGTTGCCTTTTTCTCAGGAGATAGTGTTCCCCCCACTCTTCGCCATATGCTTTGGTGGGAGGAAAGGTGGGAAACAGCATGGTATCCCTTCCTGCATGTTTGTACAATGTTTGCTGCTACACAAAGTCGCTCTTCTCTTCTGTACAATTTACACTGAGCCCTTCTCCCCAGCTGTCACCTGGGAATGTGTTCCTTCCCTTGTTCTTCTGGTATCATCCTATAGTTAAAATCAGGTAACTTTTCCCTATTTAGTCATCTTGGATCCTCCATTACCCAGTTCTTCATACCCTTCAAAGCTAAGTGCAAAATATTGTGATTCAAATTATTTGTGAAGATCTATCAGCAGATAGTTCCATAAGATTCCCTTTCATTTTATTTATTTTCACAGATCCTATACCATCTGCTTTGCAGACAGACTTGTTACCCAGCTTTTAGAGTTCAATTTTACAATAATATCTTATGTTTTTCCTTTTCTCATTTTTTCTGGAGGTTTAACATATCAACTCCTAGTCACATAATGTACTGTAATAAGATAGGAGATGGAGAATATACATACTTTTCTTTTGTGAGAAAATGAATGTAGTTAATACATGGTTGAAGGCCAAATATGAGAGCAGAGAATGTATTCAGATGATTACAGGTAGGCTTTTATCTCCTTCAGAGGAAGATGTAGGCAGTATTGGTAGGTAGAGTCACAGATCTCCAAAGGCATTGAAATATTTAATGTGTGACAACTGAGGACTTTGGTTTGGAAAACATGGAGCTATAGAATATAATCTGGGGTAACCTGGGTAGATGTCTCTGAAAGATTTGACTTTGAAAACCTCTCCACCACCACAAGCTTTATAGATGTACTCCACCCTTCCCTAGTAAGGGTGAGCATTCATTTTGTATGGATAGGCAGTGGAAAAGACCTCTCCCCAGCAAGACTTCAGATATCACAATTTGTTTCTCCCAGCTCCTCCCCTGGCTGCCAAGTTGGTGGGTAGGAATAAATCATAGCATAATAAACCTGTTCAGTCATGGGGAGAAAGAGATTATACCCCCACAAAGCTGCAAAAAAATTAAGTAGTGTGTACCTATAAGCATTAAAAGGAATGACATTATTACTGAATTTTTAATGATGAAGAAGGGAGCTGGAACATAGGCTGGATAAGCAATAATTATTGACTTACAGACATGTTCTCAGGATATTGCATTTAGTGCCCTGGCAAGAACTACAACATAAAGGGCAGCTACAAGGGCAAAATTATTGCTAAGGGAGCTCTTAGAAGCCTAAAATAGGTGATGGCATAAGCTGGGATGAATAAGAATGCATTACTTGCCCTTGCAGAGGGTAAGAAAGAAAAAAAAAGTGGCCAGTGGCCAAGAGAGGTGAGCATACAGGAATGGATTCATCTTATGAAGCCAGAAGATCCAATAGAGGTTTCTGTTCCATTGGGAGCCCAGAGAGCACATCATTCATTAATGTATTGGGAATGTGCCAGTGAGATGTTCTCTGCAATCCAGGAAGAACTGTGGAAGAATTAGTCGCAGAACCTGCCTTGTTAATGTAACACATCCTAGCCTGAGAAAAGCATGATTGTCAGTGGCTTATGCTCCTGTAAAATCAAAGTCTGGATGATACCACCCCATACTGCACTGTTGCAGTTGATTTATCAACAATGTTGCAGTGGATTCATTTCTGAGAGGAGGAGCGTGGTTGGGGCAAGAGGTGCGGAGTCACCACACAGACCCTGGGAGTGGGGTGTAAGTGGGCTTAAGGCAAGCAGCCCGCAGATTCGTTTATTTCAGTTGGTACAACATCTTATATAGCCAAGACCAGACAATCCAGTCAAGGGACGGTCTATGTCCCAACCAATCACAGCCTGTTGCCAGGCAGTTTCCAAAGCCATCCAATCACAGCCTGTTGCCAGGCAGGCTCCGTTGCCAGGTGGATTTCAAAGCCACTCCTGAGTAACTGACGCTCGCTTGCCTTCTCATTCCAACACACTGCACATGCTGAATGGCCCCAACTTCGAATTTCTACTTCCTTTACCAGTATCTTCAATTGGGATTTTGCCAAGTAGATCTCTTACACACCTATCCCATCTTGATTGTTCTCTCTCTCTCTCTCTTTTTTTAAAGATTTATTTTATTTATTTGACAGGAAGAGTTACAGAGAGAGGTGGAGACAGAGAGAGAAGTCCTCCATCCATTAGTTTAATCCCCAGATGGCAGCAAAGGCCGGAGCTGCACTGATTCAAAGCCAGGAGCCAGGAGCTTCTTCCAGGTCTCCCACATGGGTGCAGGGGCCCAAGGATTTGGGCCATCTTGTACTACTTTCCCAGGCCATAGCAGAGAGCTGGATCAGAAGAGGAGCAGTGGGGACTAGAACCGGCGCCCATATGGGATGCCGGATCTTCAGGCCAAGGCGTTAACCCAGTGAGCCACAGTGCCGGCCCTGATTGTTCTCTCTTTGATGACCTAAGCTGACAGTGGGAATCTGCAGGCCCATAGTTAGCCAAAAACAGACAAGCTAATAACCTGGATAGAATAAACAGACAAAGAAATAATGTGTTCAAATTATTTGATGTTTTCAGATGTGTATTTTCCATTTTATATCATAACTATCTGAATATTTTTTAACAAAATTGAGAAACCAACACAGTATTTCTTCAATTTAAAAATGACTCATAACAGGGAGAAATAATGGTCATTTAATTACTACATTTTCTCTGTAGTCCACTGTAAAGAAATGACTTTCTTGAACTGATACAAAGAAGGAATTAAAGGCTCATTCAGGTTAACTAGATCAGATGGTTAAAAACTGATGATGATCATTACTCTCTACCTTTATATAAGTAAGGGATTTAGGTGAAAAAAAAAAGAGAGAAATATCTGCACTTCTGAATTCTGTAGCTTGCTAGGTATAAAAGAGGTAAACTGCAGCATTTTTACTAAATAATTAGTTCCTTTCCGTATTGAGTATTTAGTGTACCCTTGAAGTAAATGACTTAGTGCTTAAGATGAATATTAAGGAATATCCTGCTTTGTTTTATGAAGTTTGCATAACAGACTGCCATTTATTTCTTTGCAGAATATCTGGGGATAAGAAATATGCATGCTTACTCTTTCTCTCTCTCTCTTTCTTTCTTCTCTCTCTCTCTCTCTCTCTCCCCCCTCATATATATATATATATATATATATATATATACATATATAAGTATATGTTTTATATATATGTTTGGTTTTATTTTTATTATAGAGATTTTGATACTGAGAAATAGGGCACTGCTTTGATAAACACTTTTAAAAAAGGAAATGGCTTTGGAACTATGTAGATGCTGGAAGAGGTTTGAGATATGTGACCAATGTGAAGTAATGCTATAACTAGTACTGAAACAGTATTTTACACTTTGTGTTTCTGTGTGGGTGCAAACTGATGAAATCTTTACTTAATATATACTAAATCGATCTTCTGTATATAAAGAGAATTGAAAATGAATCTTGATGTGAATGGAATGGGAGAGGGAGTGGGAGATGGGAGGTGTGTGAGTGGGAGGGAAATTATGGGGGGGGGAAGCCATTGTAATCCATAAACTGTTCTTTGGAAATTTATATTTACTAAATAAAAAATAAATTAAAAAAAAGAAAAGCCAAGATTGCTATGGAGGCACTGCTAAGAAATTCTGGAGGGATTGTGATGAGGGCCCAAAAGGAAAATAGCTCCATAGAGAAAGTGTCCATCTTCTTAAAGAAAATATAAATAATCATGAAGAGAATGTTGGTAGAAATATAATTGGCAAAGGGTAGTCTGGTAAGGCCTCAGGTACAAATGAGGAACATATTATTAGACAATGGAGAGTGACTCTTTTTTTTTTTTTTGAAAGGCAGAGTGGACAGTGAGAGAGACAGACAGGGAGAAAGGTCTTCCTTTTCCGTTGGTTCATCCCCCAATGGCTGCTGCGGCCGGCATGCTGCGGCCAGTGCACTGTGCTGATCTGAAGCCAGGAGCCAGGTGATTCACCTGGTCTCCCATTCGGGTGCAGGACCCAAGGACTTGGGCCATCCTCCACTGCACTCCCTGGCCACAGCAGAGAGCTGGCCTGGAAGAGGAGCAACTGGGACAGAATCCGGCGCCCCGACTGGGACTAGAACCTGGTGTGCTGGCGCCGCAGGCAGAGGATTAACCTATTGACCTGTGGTGCCAGCCTGGAGAGTGACTCTTATTATAAAATGGTGACTCTTATTATAAAATATATAATTTTTCAGAATTGTGTTCCAGTGTTTTGTAAAAGGTAGAAATCTTTAGAAATGAAATTAGTTATTTGAGGAGATTTCTAAGTGAATTATGGAAGGAGTGGCTTAGTTTCTTCTAACTTTTATAGTGAAATGAATTGAAGAAGGTATTGATAAATAAAATCAAACATGAGTTTAAGGCCCTGGA
This sequence comes from Lepus europaeus, assembly GCF_033115175.1. Classification (NCBI taxonomy): domain Eukaryota; kingdom Metazoa; phylum Chordata; class Mammalia; order Lagomorpha; family Leporidae; genus Lepus; species Lepus europaeus. The sequence continues at coordinate 60,454,171 of NC_084829.1, read as the reverse complement.
AACTCTTCGCCTACTCATGTTTCAAAAGATAGGAAAATTTACTCGGAAGAAAACACTAAGCATTTAGTTGAGCTACCATGTGATAAGATATTAGAATGAGTGTGAATTGTGCACTTGATCAATGACCTGAGCAACCTGAGCAAAAGCATCACCAGGTTGAACAGAAGAGAATGAATATTGGGTAAAACAAAGGAAAACTTTTGGAAATTTTAGATACTACAGTATAGTACCTTAGAAGTATTTAACTGGGAACATGTGCTATTCTTCATGAGAAGGAAAGAACGACCCTAAGAGTGATTCTAAGATCATCAGGGTTGTTCTGTCTTCAGTTTCAAAGTGGGATGGCAAGGAATGGCTTGGGTCTCAACAGATCAAACGGTTTCCTGCAGGGTTTGGGAGTGTGATTATGGTCCCTGTGGGCTACTGAAAGTGGGCTTCCACCACAGTGGATCCTGGAGGCAGAGATCAAACCAAAAGTACTATTCTGGAACCTTAAGACCTATTAATAGTACTATGGTTTTCCTTAATTATTTATTTTTAAAGTTGAGGTTACAGAGAAAGAGAGAGAGAGATAGGAGACAGAGAGAGAGAGAGAGAGAGAGAGAGAGAACCTTTCATCTGCTGGTTCACTCCACAGATGGCTGCAAAAAAGCCAGAAACCAAGAGTTTTACCCAGGTCTCCCACGTGGGTTTCAGGGGCACAAACAGTTGGCTTATCTTCTGCTGCTTTTCCTAGGGCAATTGCAAGGAGCCGGGTGGGAAGTGGAGCAGTCAGGACATGAACAGGCACCCATATGGGATGTGGTGCCTGTGACACTGGTTTTATCCACTACGTTACAACACTGGGCCAGGTATTTACCATCTTGAGTCATAGATTTACCATCTTGAATTTTGGATTTGCTTGGGACTCACTGCCCTTTTCTTTCTTCTGATTTTTTTTTACCTGATAGAAATGGGAATATTTATTTAAACACACAACTTAACTGGCTTCATAGGTTCACATCATATAGAGAGTAATTTTGCCTCAGAATGAATGATTCCTCGTCTCACCCAAATCTGACTTAGATATTTTGATGAAACTTTGTGCTCTATATTGAAATGCTGGTGGAATAATTGAATACTTTGGGGGCTGAAATGAAATAATACTTTGAGGGCTGTTAATGGAATGAACATGTTCGTACACAAGAAAGACATGCATTTTGGTAGAATCACAGTTGGAATGTTATGAATTCAAAGTTTGTGACTCCCTAAAGTCATTTATTGAAGCTTTAATAGCCAATGTGATGAGTTTTGGAAGTGGAGCCTTCAGAACTTATTTAGGCTTAGATGAGGCTGTGTAGCTGGGGCTCCCATCAGGGAATTAGTGTCCTTATAAAAAAGAAGAATAGAGACCAGAATTTTCTCTGTTGTCACTATGTAAGGATATAGCAGGAAGGTGGCCATCTGCCAGCCAGGGTCTTCATTAGGATCTGAATTAACTGGGACTTTGACTGTGGACTTCTCATTTTCTAGAACTGAAAAATAAACATCTATTGTCTAAGCCACCAAACATACATTATTTTTTATTGCATCCTTAGAATATTAAGACTTACAGTGACAGGGAATATGTAGGGATTAATCTGAATTTTCTGAAAATATTAAGGGTTATAGAGTTATTTTCTAGGAGAGGGACTGTTGGAAGGAAGAAGTATATACAAATAAAAGAAAAGGTTTGAAGAGCAGTTATGATTACTTCTTTGGATATATTGAAGTGGAGGTGTCTGTGGAGTTGAAGTCCCTAGGTAGAGATTGTTTGGCATATAGTTGGGTATTTGGAACAGAGGAAAGCTACTTGAAATTGAAATATAAGTTTCTGAAATTTAATTCATAATGAAAATGTCAAAATATGTGATAAGAAAACAATTTTATATGGGCCAAATTTTAAAATGGAAAGGACTATCCATAGATGAAATAGCATTTCAATGAATTAAAGGATTTTTTTTTAAAGGTCTATCTTAGAAGCAGTAGGCTAAAAGATTACATTATAATTTGTCTAGGCCATCATCATTTTGGCTTCTGGGAATGAGACTTGTTCTAGTCCGATGGAACACATCATTGGGTAAGCATAAAGAAGAACTAATTTTAACATTTTAGGATTCTAGTTTCAACTATTATAAGTATACTGGTAGCCTAATCAAACATATTTTTTATTCAATAGATTTAAGATCATTGAAATTTAGGTAATGGTAGATTGTATTGTCCTAGCCTTTCAGATGAGGAAACTGGGGCCAAAGGTTTGATCAAATGCTAAAGTCACTCTTCAAATATCAGACTCTTTGTATTCATTCCCTCTACAGTATCTTGTGTTCTTGTAGCATATCAGTTTCACAAGTGTGTAAAATTATATCAACAAAATATCAAAAAAATATTGGTCAGCCTCCATAGAAATCAGTAGGCTCTTGTGTGGTGGAATGAGAAGGCCGTACCAAGATGGCTGCTAGCAAGTGAGAGTTCGTTACTCAGGAGTGGCTTCGGAAATTCCCTGGGAAACCACCTGGCAACAGAGCCTGCCTGGCAACAGGCTGTGATTGGATGGCTTTGGAAACCACATGGCAACGGAACCTGCCTGGCAACAGGCTCTGATTGGATGGCTTTGGATACTGCCTGGCACCAGGCTGTGATTATTTAGGACTTAAACCGCCCCTTGACTGGATTGGCTGGTCTTGGCTCTTTAAGCTGCTGTACCAACTGAAATAAACGAGTCTGCAGGCTGCTCGCCTCTGGCCCACTTTCACCTGACTCTCGGGGGTCTGTGTGGTGACTCTGCGCCTCTTGCCCCCACCACACTCCTCCTCTCAGAACGAGTCCACAGCAACACTCTGGTGTTGCAAACATGACAATATCAGTATACAGTTCCCCTAAAGCAGAGCCTGAGACAAGAATTTGAGTGCATTTTGTTTATTTGGGAGGTGACCAACAAAAGCAACTGTAAGGATTGGGGAAAATGAGAGAATATAGAGGGAAAGGCCAACTTTATGGTATAGTACCAAGGTTATTGCTGTGAAGAATGAGGGCTGTGTTTCACTTCAATATCTTGAGAGAGTGCAGGAGGATTAGCAGAATTAAACATCCATGACAATGGGAGGAATTTATGCTTCAGCTCCTATACTTATTTGTTGAAGTTTGCCTTGTGATATTAACTATACCATGTTCTGGGATAAAAATTTATAGGAAAATGGGGTATAGAATAAGAATTATCTAGGTTCAAATCATGTCTTCTTCATTTTCCAGTTGTATTTATTATTACTACTTAGCATTTTGGAGAATCATACTAATTTCCCTATTTTGACATTATCTAATTGGATTGTTGTGAAAAACCTGAGTTACAATATTAGTGAATGAAAAATTAATTCTGAATGTTTTCCAAGCACCTAAAAATTAAAAGGCAAAGACAGTGTGTTCCATTCTGTTTGAAGATCTTGAACAAATATTGTATATTAAGTGACTTATAAACAATGGATACTTATTTCTCACAGTTCTAGAGGCTGGAAGTCAAACATCAAGGCACCAGCAGATTTAGTGTCTGGTGAGTGTCTTCTTTCTCATGGACAGCCGTCTTCTCACTGTGACTTCATAAGGCAGAAGGAGCAAAAGGTCTCTCTGGGGTCTCTTAAAGTCTATTAACCCTGTTCATGGAAGCTCTGTCCTTGTAAACCAACTACCTCCCACAGACCTTACCTCTGAAATCTTCACTTTCATCAACATAGGCCTTTGGAGGGGGAAAACAAATATTCAGTCTATTTCACAGTGTGGCTTCAGCATGCAGTCACATGGCTACACTATAGGAATACCAGGTATGTCACAGTAAAATTTCTGAGTACATCAAGCGAAAAAAGTGTGAATATCACTGAAATTACTTTTCAGAATTTAGCACATGTATAACTGTGTTAAAGTGGGAAAGAAGGCAGTTTTAATAGAATGACAGTGGTTCATATTTCATGAATATTAAGAATTACAGGTTGGAGATGATGGGATCATGAGATGGGAATGTTACTTTGAACTTTATTCTTATTATATGAGTGTTTGTGCCTTAAAAATTTGCATACATCTGTGTAATCTCTAATCCCTCATATTTTATTCCCAACTCATATTTGTAGAACGGAAAACTCCAGTTAGTCAGAGAGGAAAGCCTTGAACATAATAGATTAATTAATTAAAATGCACAGTGAATTTGCACTTACATCTGCATGAGAAACCGTTAGAGATTAGATACACCCCAGGTAGATGCCAGAGTTTGTTGCTAAATTGTTTTGAATTTCTTGATGATATAATGATGACAACGTTCATTTCTTTAGATATATCCCTGAGTGCACTGTGATATTCGAAATATTTTTTAAGCTGAATATTTAATCTAGCTTTGAAGATTTGGAGATCCCACAATCTGCACTGAAATTAAATTTCCTTTCCAGTGATGAACACTTTGTGGCTAACAAAATACATTGGCATTTTCTCCATTAAAAATGAGTGATTGCAAATTCATAAGTAATGGCAAGGAAGATGACAACATTGTGAAACTGACATTTTTTTCTCCTTACCATGTTACCATGGAACATGTCTAAATGACTGCACAGAGCTCCTACCTGTTAGACGGGAGTGGTAGGATATGCATATCAGTTTTAAAATGATATTATTCAGTATGAAAGCAAAAGATTGATCTAGATAATTTCCCAACGTCTCAATAACTTCAGCATTTCAAGGTATAAAGAAGGAAATGGGGGAAGAGCATGATGATTATTTGTCAGATATTTGTAGGAGAAAGAAAATTAGAGGTCATTCACACATATCTATGACTTAGGCATCACCAGGTAATGTCTACAAAATACAGTAAAACGTTTTATATCCAAATAGGAATTTCAGAAACCTCTATATCTGGGTTGCTGACTGTAAATCTCTTTGAATGCATTTTCCATTATTTTCAGAAGTACTCAAAGAGACTGCAGATACTCTCATAATCAGCAGGTCAGCTTCTGCTACAGAGGGCATTACCTTTACCACTCTCTTCTGCTGCCCCTTTGTCCACATTTTCTCTTAAAAAGCCATTTGGCTACTGCCTGTATTGGGGCTTCCAATGCCAAGGTTAAGAAACCTGCTTTGAATGTTCTCTCCTGACTTCTTCCCTAGTCCAGGAAGCTACTAGAGAATAGGTTCTGTAAAATCCTGCTTATCCTTCTGCCTCTTCTTCCAGTTCAAGGAGGTTGTGGAGTCAAGGGACACTGGCTGAGTATGGAGATATGTTTCTTCTTAACTCATTGGTGTGCTTATAAGCCAAACCTCCTTCTTGCACCACCGTTCTTATTTAACTTGTAAACAGCAACAACAGTGACAACAACACACACACACATACACACAAACTTCCTTTTATTGATAGGAAAAAGAATTGAATAACTTACACGATTGAGGTCACACAACTAAATCAGAAATGAAATCCACTCCAAATAATTTTTAACTGAATTTTTTTAACTTTTATTTAGTAAATATAAATTTACAAAGTACAGTTTATGGATTACAATGGCTCCCCCCCCCCATAACTTACCTCCCACCCACAACCCTCCCATCTCCCACTCCCTCTCCCATTCCATTCACATCAAGATTCATTTTCAATTCTCTTTATATACAGAAGATCGATTTAGTATATATTAAGTAAATATTTCATCAGTTTGCACCCACACAGAACACAAAGTGTAAAATACTGTTTGAGTACCAGTTATAGCATTAATTCACATTGAACAACACATTAAGGAAAGAGATCCCACATGAGGAATAAGTACACACTGACTCCTGTTGTTGACTTAACAAATTGACACTCTTGTTTGTGGCATCAGTAATCTCCCTAGGTTCTAGTCATGAGTTGCCAAGGCTATGGAAGCCTTTTGAGTCCAGTGACTTCGATCTTATTTTGACAAGGTCATAGTCAAAGTGGAAGTTCTGTCCTCCCTTCAGAGAAAGGTACCTCCTTCTTTGATGGCCCGTTCTTTCTACTGGGATCAGACTTACAGAGACCTTTCATTTAGGGTTGTTTTTTTTTTTTTTTTTTTTTTTTTTTTTTTTTTTTTTGCCTGAGTGTCTTGGCTTTCCATGCCTACAATAATCTCATGGGCTCTTCAGCCAGATCCAAATGCCTTAAGGGCTGATTCTGAGGCCAGAGTGCTATTGCTATTTAGGACATCTGCTATTCTATGAGTCTGCTGTGTATCCCGCTTCCCATGTTGGATTGTTCTCTCCCTTTTTGATTCTATCAGTTAGTATTAGCAGACACTAGTCTTGTTTATGTGATCCCTTTGACTCTTAGACCTATCATTATGATCTACTATGACCTGAAACTGATCACTTGGACTAGTGAGATGGCATTGGTACATGCAACCTTGATGGGATTGAATTGGAATCCCCTGGCACATTTCTAACTCCACCATTTGGGGCAAGTCCGATTGAGTATGTCCCAAATTGTACATCTCCTCCCTCTCTTATTCCCACTCTCATATTTAACAGGGATCACTTTTTAGTTAACTTTAAACACCTAAGAATAATAGTGTGTTAATTACAGAGTTCAACCAATAGTATTAAGTAGAACAACCAAAAAAATACTAAAAGGGATAAAGTGTTAAATTGTACATCAACAGTTAGGACAAGGGCCAATCAAGTCATTGTTTCTCATAATGTCCATCTCATTTCAACAGGATTCCTTTTTGGTGCTCGGTTAGTTGTCACCAATTAGGGAGAACATATGATACTTGTCCCTTTGGGACTGGCTTAATTCACTCAGCATAATGTTTTCCAGATTCCTCCATTTTGTTGCAACTGACCAGATTTCATTGTTTTTGACTGCTGTATAGTATTCTATGGAGTACATGTCCCATAATTTCTTTATCCAGTCTACTATTGATGGGCATTTGGGTTGGTTCCAGGTCTTAGGTATTATGAATTGAGCTGCAATAAACATTAATGTGCAGACAGCTTTTTTGTTTGCCAATTTAATTTCCTTTGGGTAAATTCCAAGGAGTGGGATGGCTGTGTTGTATGGAAGGGTTACATTCAGGTTCCTGAGGAATCTCCAGACTGACTTCTATAGTGGCTTTACCAGTTTGCATTCCCTCCAACAGTGGGTTAGTGTCCCTTTTTCCCCACATCGTCTCCAGCATCTATTATTGGTAGATTTCTGCATGTGAGCCATTCTAACCGGGGTGAGGTGGAACCTCATTGTGGTTTTGATTTGCATTTCCCTGATGGCTAGTGATCTTGAACATATTCTCATGTGTCTGTTGGCCATTTGGATTTCCTCTTTTGAAAAATGTCTATTGAGGTCCTTGGCCCATCTCTTAAGTGGGTTGTTTGTTATGATGTTGTGGAGTTTCTTGATCTCTTTGTAGATTCTGGTTATTAACCCTTTATCTGTTGCATAGTTTGCAAATATTTTTTTCCCATTCTGTCGGTTGTCTCTTCACTTTACTGACTGTGGAAATACTTCCAACTTTTCCCCATTCAATAGTATGCTGACCGTGTGTTTTTCATTAATTGCTTGATTGTATTGAGGAATGTTCATTCTTTACCCAGTTTGCTTAGGGTTTTCATCATGAAAGGTTGTTGTATTTTATCAAATGCTTTCTCTGCATCTATTGACATAATCATATAATTTTTCTTCTGCAGTTTGTTAATGTGGTGTACCACATTGATTGTTTTGTGAACATTGAACCATCCCTGCATACCAGGGATAAATCCCACTTGGTCTGGGTGGATGATCCTTCTGATGTGTTGTTGCATTCTATTGGCCAGAATTTTATTGAGTATTTTTGCATCTATGTTCATCAGCAATATTGGTCTGTAATTTTCTTTCAATGTTCCGGCTTAGGAATTAAGGTGATGCTGGCTTCATAGAAAGAATTTGGGAGGGTTCCGTCTTTTTCGATTGTTCCATATATTTTGAGAAGAATTGGAGTTAGTTCTTCTTTAAATGTCTGGTAGAATTCAGCCGTGAATCAATCTGGTCCTGGGCTTTCCTTGTTGGGAGGGCCTTATTACAGTTTCATTTCTGACTCAATTATGGGTCTATTTAGGTTTTCTATGTCTCCATGGTTCAATTTAGGTAGGTTGCATGTGTCCAGGAATCTATCCATTTCTGATAGATTTCCCTGTTTGCTGGCATACAAGTCCTTGTAGTAATTCCTGATGATTCTTTTTATTTCTGTGGTGTCTGTTGTTATGTTTCCTTTTTCAAAAATCTCTGATTTTATTGAATTGAGTCTTTTCTCTTCTTTTTTTAGTTAGTTGGGCCAATGGGGTGTCAATTTGTTTTTTTTTTTTTTTTTCAAAAAAACCAGCTCCTCATTTGGCTGATTTTTTGTAATTTTTTTTGATTCAACCCTATTGATTTCTTCTCTGATTTTACTTATTTCTCTTCTCCTACTAGATTTGGGTCTGGTTTGTTGCAGTTTTTCTAGATCCTTGAGATGACTTGAAAGCTCATCTATTTGGTGCCTTTCCAATTTCTTGATGTAGGCACCTATTGATATAAACTTTCCTCTCAACACTGATTTTGCCGTATCCCATAAGTTTTGATATGTTGTGCTGTTATCCTCATTTACTTCCAGAAAGTTTTTGATTTCTCTTTTGATTTCTACTATGACCCATTGTTCATTTAGGAGCATGTTATTCAATCTCCATGTGTTTGCATACTCTCTAGGGATTCCCGAGTTGCTAATTTCCAATTTCATTCGTTTATGGTCTGAGAAGCTGCATGGTATGATTCTAATTCTTTTGAATTTGCTGAGACTTGCATTATGGCCTAGTATGTGGTCAGTCCTAGAGTAGGTTCCATGTACTGCTGAGAAGAATGTAAATTCTTTATGTATAGGATGAAAAGTTCTGTAGATATCTCTTAGATCCATTTGGGCTATAGTGTTGTTTAAATCTACTGTTTCCTTGTTGATCTTCTGTCCAGTTGATCCGTCTATTTCTGAAAGTGGAGTATTGAAGTCCCCCAGTACTATTGTATTGGAATCTAAGCCTCCCTTTAAGTCCCTTAACATATCTTTAAAATAAACTGGTGCCTTGAAATTAGGTGCATATACATTGATAATCGTTATATCTTCCTGTTGAATTGATCCCTTAATCATTACATAGTGCCCCTCTTTGTCTCTCTTCACAGTTTTTGTGTTAAAGTTAATTTTGTCTGATATTAAGATGGCTACATCTGCTCTTTTTTCATTTCTGTTTGCATGGTATACCTTTTTCCAGCCTTTTACTTTAAGTCTGCATGCATCTTTGTTGGACAGATGTGTTTCTTGTAAGCAGCAAATAGATGGGTTTTGTTCCTTAACCCATTCAGCCAATCTGTGTCTTTTAACTGGACAGTTCAGGCCGTTAAAGTTCAATGTGACTATTGATAAGGAGTAACTTTACCTTGCCATTTTCCCAAAGATATTTTCTAATATATGCTTTGAACTTCCTGTTGTCTTTTGCTGTAAGGCTTCCTTCCTTTACCTTCTTTCATATTGATGACCGTGTTTCTGTGTGTAACACATCTTTAAGCATCTTTTGCAGGGCTGGACGAGTGGCGACAAATTCTTTCACTTTCTGTTTGCTATGAAAGGTCTTTATTTCACCTTCATTCACAAATGAGAGCTTTGCAGGATATAATATTCTGGGCTGGCAGTTTTTCTCTCTTAGTACCTGGGCTATATCTCACTATTCCCTCCTAGCCTGGAGGGTTTCTGACGAGAAGTCTGCTGTGAGTCTAATTGGAGATCCTCTAAGAGTAATCTGACGTTTCTCTCTTGCACATTTTAGGATCTTTTCTTATGTTTCACTGTGGTGAGTTTAATTACAATCTGTTGTGGTGAGGATCTCTTTTGGTCATGTTTAATAGGGGTTCTATGAGCTTCCTGTACTAGGATGTCTCTGTCCTTCTCCAAATCTGGAAAGTTCTCTGCTAGTATCTCACTAAAAAGGCCTTCTAATCCTTTTTTTCTGTCCATGCCTTCAGGAACTGCTAGAACCTGAATGTTGGGTTTTTTAATAGTATCCTGTAGATTTCCAACAATATTGTTCAGTTTTCTAATTTCCTCTTCTTTTCTTTGGTTTGACTATATACTTTCCTGTGCTCTGTCTTCTAAGTCCAATATTCTCTCTTCTGCTTCACTGACTCTGTTTTTAAGGCTCTCTAATGTGTTTGTCATTTGATCTATTGAGTTCATTTCATTTTGATTTCTCTTCTCTATCACACTTTCCTGTTCTACTAGTTTCTGCATTTCATTTTAATTCTTCCTTAAGATTTCATTTTCACGAGAGATGTTTTCTATCTGTCCAGTAAGGATTTCTGTAGCTCAAGAATTTTTTTTTGAAAACTTCTAAATGTTCTTATCTTAAATTTTTTGAGATTTGCTTCTTGCATTTCTTCTATCTCATCATCTTCATAATCTTGCATTGGGGTGTCTTGTTCATTTGGGGGCATCATAATGTCTTCCTTATTCTTGTTTTCTTGGTTTCTGTGTTTGTTGCTTGGCATTGTGGAGATATTCTTTGGATTCTTCTTCCCTCACTGTGGTGTTTTTTTCTTGTTATACTATGACTGTATTAAGTGGGCTGTCTGCTTTTGAAGGAGCCTTAGAGGCTTGAGGTAGGTGTGGCCAGAGAGCTCTGTTTGGTTCTTCAGGGTTAAGGTTGTGTCAAAGGTGACACACTCAGGTTAGGCGTGGTAAATCTCTCTCTCTCTCTCCCTCTCTGTCTCTGTCTCTCTCTCTCTCTCTTGATTCAGAAGGGAAGTAATTCTGCACAGCTGAGTGGAATTGAAGGTTGTCAGCTTCCGATCTCTGGCTCCTGTGGGTATAACATTCGTCTGCTATTTCCCAAGGACCATACAAAGAATCTGTGCTGCCCTCAGTGTGGGCTCAGATTCTCCTGCAGTCTCCCACCGGGTTGCCAATGTTACCAAATTGTAGCATCTCTGGAGAGCACTCACGTGAACTCCGTGAGTTCTCTCATCCACCATCTCTTTTTTCACAGTCTCAGTTCATTAGCTCCACACATTCACTAGGTCCTAACCTCCTGTTATTTCACCCCCCACCCCCAGATCAGGTTTTTCTGCTTGTCTGAGGGCGGGCACAGCCCTGGGGTCACGTAGCTTTTACGTATGTCCAAAATGGTGCCTGCTCTTTGTCTTGCTCACCTTTGAGAGGTGAGCAGAGAGAGAGAGAGAGACTCTTGTGTGTACCAGTCCCTCCTCTAGTTAGCCTGGTGAACTTTCCCCATCGGGGCTTCAAGCCTCATTCCCTCTAGGCTCCTTCTGCCATTTCCCCACCAATGTCTCGGGTTACTGAGGGTTTGCCTCACCTCCCCTTCCAGCGCAGATGTGTAGACTCCAAGGCTGGACTCCAGAGCCATGGGTGTCCTTGCTCTCCCTGTAGGTCCTCCATGTCACATCCACTAGATCCTGAAGAGTTTCCTCTGTAATTTTTTTCCCTGAGCCTTTCCTTGAAACTACAGTAACCCCACTTTTATTAAACTATCTTTTCCTGGACTATCAGTGCACGTCCTCACTATTCCACCATCTTGCCTCTGCCCTTGACTGAATCTTAAGTATGAAAATTTTGGGATATTGACAACTTTGCTGCTTTTTTCCTTTCATTGTATTCGTATAGAGTGTAAGAAAGACAAAGTGTTATAGAGTTATAACATTTAAAAAACTTTGAAAGATGCTCTACTTTTTCTGCTAATCACACTTCAACATAATCTTATCAGTTTAGATGAAGTTTATCATTATATGCAAAGATAGCATGGCAGGATCTATATCTATATCTATCTCTCTCTATCTATATATTTATTACCATGGTTTTCAATTGGGTTGATAGTTTGACTTCCACTCAGTGATATATCTTCTCCTATTTGACTTTGGAAATCCAAGACTATTCAAAACAGCAAAAATTGTGACCGAGGATTAGCATTACATTTCATGGCTATTGTAAACAATGCTTTTTTCCTTGCAAAAATTTTAAAAGTTAATTAAGGTGAAAATGACAAATTGAACAGCATATAATGATGTACAGTGTGAAGTGAACAGAGAATCAAGGCAGAAGATAGAAGAATAAAAATCTCCACACTGTTCTGCAGGAATTCATCAAAGTAGGTTTATAATCAAGAAATAAGAGACAAATGGAAAAGAAAGGCTTCTAGTGAATTCAATGATTTGTGAATGGATCATCTGTAATTCTGGAGGATTTTTGTTATAAAAATATCAAAATTAAAAAGCAAATTTTTCTCCAAAGGAAATATAACCAGTTAAAAGACACCTAGAAATCTTTAGAAATTTAGATAATGAAACTAGACTGAGTCCAAACATGAGAACCTACAAATATCCAAGTTTATTCTATTTCATTAAAGATACTGATAACTTTTATGTTTCATGTATGTGTATGATGGTATTTTTTGAAATACTAAACCTCCCCTTATCCAGTTTAAAGTGATTCAGTCCTTTTTATCTATATATGGTGAACAAATTTCATGTATTTCATATATAGAGTTTGAGAAGCATAATGATACTTATTCTACTCTCCCTCCTACCTATACTCCCACTCTCCCTCCTCCTTCCCTTTTTATTCTTTCTTTTAATTTTTACAATGGCATACTTTCAGTTTATTTTATAATCGTAAGATTAATCTTCCACTAAGGAAAAAGAATTCAACAAATATTAAGGAGAGAAAAACACTGTTCCACAACACTAGAGACAAGGGCTATAAGCAGTAAACAATTCTTAAGAGGCTCAAGAGAATGTTAATTTCATTTCCTATGAGAAATGAAAGAAAACAGATTTGAGATAAAACTTCCATGGTGTTGGATTCTTTATTCTACATGTTTTGTATAATAGATTTTTGTAGGCTAACTTTAAATGCACTAGCTTTATGCTAAGTTTGATTTCAAAATTGTCTAGTTTGAATTGTTTCTGACAAATTAATTTATAATATATTCTAAAGTGGAATTTAAAGTAAATGTCTGAGTTACATAAAGCATAAATAAGCAAGGCAAAAACAGTGTAATAAAGAAAGCAGTCCCTTTTGATTTAATCTGACACGATGGTGATTTTATTAGGCAAGCATGTCGAATTTTCTAACGGAAATGAAAATGTATGAACAACACTTCTTCCAAGTTGTGAGTTCTTGGTTCCCTTAGGTGATTCATTTCTATTCAGTAAAATAGTTGTCTTCAGTGTTTTGAGTAATCAATTTATCTCTAGAGAGAACACAAAGCATTCTTGGACATTATTTTTCAGTAATATAGAGTTATCATTAATAATGCAAAGAATAATGGCCATTTTGCTCACAGGAATCCTGGGAACTTCTATCATTCAATATGATAGCTTTCCTTGAGATATTCTGTGATCAAAATCACAGAATAGAGAGTTAAGTTAAAATTCATAATTCCAATAACATATGCAAACAGAAAACTATCTCATTTCAGGCTTGTCTTAAGTAATACCGAAAAGGATGAAAAGCTAAGGATATAGCACTGTGGTGTAGTAGCTTAACTCGAACCAGAGCCCATAGGGGATGTCAGCACTGCAGGTGGTGGCTTTATCCACTAGGCCACAGTGCTCGCCGGCCAATGTCTTTTCTTAAAATACCGATTTATTGAAAGAATGGTGTTTTAAAAGGCCATCCTCAATATCAGTGTTCTTTTAAAAGACAAAATTGAAAATATAAATACACAATATTTTAAGTTTTCTATGACAAATTAATGAAACAAGCAAACATGCCAAAAGTAAACAATCACTTCAATATAATTTTCATATTTGCACATGAACTTAAAAGTTAATGGACATGAATGTGAAATCTATCAGCCTCAAAAACTATGGGCACTTTCAGAAAGCTATGAACTAGCAGGTATTAACCAGACACCCTTATGGCTTCTTTCTCCTCCTCATCTATTTTTCTTCTTCCTCCTCTTCTGTCTCCTGCTTATTTTGGAGAGGTACCTTTAAAATACTCTTTTCAAATTTCTTAATGAAATAAATTCTTATTACTACTACATGATATGACAAATAAGGTTTATTATTCAACCATATTTCTCAAGTGAGGATTGTGAAGCATGGTTTTAAGTTTCAAAGAAAGAAGGATATAATAAAACACAATTAACATCATAATCACACTCTACAGAATTTAATTTATGTTTTGTTTCCTGAAAGCATTTAGGATCAAGATATCCTTTGTGTTCATTTTAATGAGTATCAATTATGTGCTTTATGCATTAGAAAAAAATTTTCTGTTTGTATTTTGCAGTATCATGAGCCTTCAATGTATATGATTTTAATGTGTGACTTCTGAAGATTTTCTGTGATTTTTGAAGATTTTCCTATATTATGTACATGAATTTTTTGTTTTTCTCTATATCGCAGGTTTAGTCTTGAGTTGTAAAACTGTCCAGTGTTTTACTGAGCTATAAAAATCCTTGCACACTGATCATAGAACCACAAAACCATCAGTGGATTTATCAGATTGACTAATCTATAACCTTGTAGTTTATTGAGCAATAAAGTAGCCTCAGGATATGTTGTACTTGCACCTTATTTTTGAAACCTCCAGGCTGGTCATGTTAAGGGTCTAGAACTGTGCTTTCTGTTTGAGAATTCATTATGCATTTTAGGAATTCAGTGAAATGTATTTAACTCAACACCATATTGATATTACATCTCAGGTTATTCAAAGTGCCATTTTTGGGAATGGCAGCAATCTGATATGGATTGCAATTTAATTGTACATCTTTTCTTTGAAACAAAGCTTCTCACTGCAGGACAGTGGCCATTTCCACCTATGCTTGAGGAAGTGGACAGTTTATAGATTTGTAAGCTATCTGTAAAGGCTAGTGAAGAATTAATTGCATATTTTTTCATGAAGTGAATTCTAATAGTGTCACAATAACAAAGAGAACACAACTGCTAAATTAGACTCACACTGATTACCCATGGTAAACGAAACAGAAGGCGCTTATTAGATAATTGCTGTTTGGATTAAATTTCTCTTTTCTCACTGAAAGCATTTATAAAGCTTGTCTCTTTGACATTTTAATTTTTGTTCTTGGTTTACACTGGAAATTTTCAAGCCCTAACACTGCAGACAATAAAAATCTCATCTGAAGTATACAGCAAGAGTACTTGAAAACTGAAGCATGTTGAATTTTAAACACTATGGAAAGATGAAAAGCAAAAAGTTCATCGTTTGCACAGAATGGTTCAATTGCTCCCAGGAAAATAATACATGCTTCCCTGCTGATTGTTGGAATGCAGATGAAATGTAACTAAGTATGAACCTAAAATTAGAGAGCTGCATTTCTTCCTTTCTTCTATGTTGGTTTAAATAAATTCCCAAATCCTGAAACTAGAATTATTCTACCACTTCATTGACAGAAAACTTTTTCTTCCTTCTTGTCTTTTCAAGCAGTGGATTAGAAAAGCATATTGGGAAATTATTAATATAGTCTTCTATAAATGACACAGAATAGATATTTTTGGACTGATATTTATGAAAGTGTTGGTAATCAATCTTAAAGCACTTAAAATGATTTATACATACATGAGTTTAATTTTTTGGTAAGAGAGTAAGTTTTATTCTTACTATTTAGCATGAGATATAAAACATCATAATTCTTGAACTGTTATGTCTCTAATATGCTTTTTCCTGTTTCATCCTCTTTCCTCTCAGAGAAATCACTTTTTTAAAAATGGTGTTGTTTCTTGATTCATTTGTTAAAGGATTTTTATTATTTATTTATTTGAAAAGCAGAGTTACAGAGGGAAAGCGGCAGAGAGAGGGAGAGGGAGACATCTTCCATTCGCTGGTTCAGTTCCCAGATGGCTGCAATAGCCAGAGCTGGGCTGATCTGAAGCCAGGAGCCAGGAGCTACTTCTGGGTCTTCCACATGGGTGCAGACGTCCAAGGACAGCTTTAGCCTGCTGTGCCACAGGGCTGGCACCACTTGATTCCTTTTTTTAAAAAAACATGCTTATTTATTCATTTGTATTTCTTTGAATACATCTGCTGGTTCACTCCTTGACAACAGAGCTGGGGCAGGCCAAAGTCAGGGGTCAACAATTCATTGGGTATCCCATATGGGTGGCAGGGACCCATGAACTTGAGCTATCATCTGCTGCTACCCAGGGTGTGTACTAGCAGGAAACTGGATCAACAGCAATGGTGGAACTTGATTCCAGGCTTTTTTTTTTATTTTTATTTATTTATTTTTTTTATTTATTTTTTTTTTATTTTTGACAGGCAGAGTGGACAGTGAGAGAGAGAGACAGAGAGAAAGCTCTTCCTTTGCCGTTGGTTCACCCTCCAATGGCCGCCGCGGTTGGCGCGCTGCGGCCGGCGCACCGCGCTGTTCCGATGGCAGGAGCCAGGTGCTTCTCCTGGTCTCCCATGGGGTGCAGGGCCCAAGCACTTGGGCCATCCTCCACTGCACTCCCTGGCCACAGCAGAGAGCTGGCCTGGAAGAGGGGCAACCGGGACAGGATCGGTGCCCCGACCGGGACTAGAACCCGGTGTGCCGGCGCCGCAAGGCGGAGGATTAGCCTGTTGAGCCACGGCGCCGGCCTGATTCCAGGCTTTTTAATAAGGATATGGGCATCCTTAGTGGCAGCTTAATCCACTGTATCACTTTTAGCTGTTAACCTCTTTTCTTGATTTGTTTACAGTATATTATAAATCTATCCACCTATCTCTTTACTCATCAATCCACTCAAATTCCTCAAAAGTACCTATCTGTTTCAAGATAATGAAAATTTTAATAAATTTTAATAAATATCTTATGATTTTATCACTTATATATTAAATACTTTTGATTTTTCCGTGTGGCATGAACAGGAATATTTGATTGTTTTTCAGATAAAAATAATAATGTATTGCATATCTACCCTTTCCCACCTAATTTGTAATGTTAGTATACCACACAGTAGATTCCTTTGCATCTTTGAGTCTGTTTTGGCTTTTGTTATTGTTGTGGAGTGGCTGGATCCAGAATTTTGTATCCAAAGCAAGAATAAATTTGAAGATGACACATAGGTAAAGGTCAGCAGAGAAGCAGCACTTATTTGAAATACACACCCAAAAATGAGTGAAGGCATACTCAAGAGAGTTCCATTCAATGAGTTTCAAGTCCATTTCTTCACATCATCTAGTGGCTTAGGGGATGATGTCTAGGGTAGACTTTAATTAAATATCCATAAGTTGTAGAACTTGGGAGAAGTGCCGCACCATCCATTTTCTCGTTCCACTTTGAAAATCTTGGATGTGTCATGATATCAGATAAATTATGGGAGTAAGATTGCCAGTCACGGTAATTTCATTATAATGACATTGTAGTGAGCAAGAGGTCATTGCAACAGTGCAGCCTGAAACCATGTTGAATATTTTTGACTGCTGCTGGTTTTGAGTGGCTGTTTCATGGAAGCTATAGTTTTCTACCAACTGGAAGGCGGTGGAGTTTTGGAGTTCCTGGGATAGACTGGCAACTTCAGCTCCTCATTGCTTGTCACTTCCTACCTTCCCTATTTTTGTCTCTTAATTTTTATGGGAATTCATGGGAAGAGGGTCCATCTTCTTTAACTTCTTCATGCTGCTTCAGGGCACCATCCTTACCTAGTCAGGGAATGAAAATCTCTTGCCAACTAATCTAGAGTTTCCATAATAGGAGCTAGACATTTGCCATCAGTTAGTAATGGCTGGAATCCTTCCATGAACACCATTTTTCACAGCAGTGTGGAATTCTGGAAGAGACAAATTTGACAATTAGGTTGAGTATGAGAGGGCCAAAAAGGAGCAAGAGTTAGAATCACGTTGGAAAGGGTGGTAGAAGCCAAGGGACTTTCTTTGCCCAAATCATGGAACCACTTGGCCTGATCATAAATCATTTTGTTATTGTTTTCCATGAGCCCATCGTTAATGTAAGTGTAGTAGGTTTCATTAATCAGCACACATACGCCATTCTGTTTTGGTAGTAGGTAATCTAGGCCTAGTCTGTTGTCCATGTCCATTTTAGTGAGGGAATGCAGCCTGTTGAAATCCTTGCTTAGTATATACTAAGTTGATCTTCAGTATATGAAGGTAATTGAAAATAAAACTCGGTAAAGGGCGGGATGGGAGAGGGAGAGGGAGAGGGGAGGGCCATGGGAGGGAGGGAGTTTGGGGTGGGGAGCCACAACAATACAAGAGTTGCACTTTGTAAATTCATATTTATGAAATAAAAAAAAAAAAGAGTTCCTGTAGGGCCTGGCCAGTGGTCATCCAAAGTAGATTTCTCAAAACTGTTTTTTCATGGTATATGGTATGATCTTTCTCTTTTGAGGCAGAAAGGGGGTTTTCCTGCCATTGGCAGTTTCCCAAGAAAGATAAGAAAATAAGTAGGAAAAAGCATGTTGGCTGGGAAATACAATACACTTAATGTCTCTCTCTTTAGGGAGAAATTTACAGGAAAAGCAGAACTTTACTTATCTTTTAGCCTTTTGAAGATAAATTTCATGTACACAATTGTCTCACAAGAGTATGCAGAATTATACTCCTGGTGTCTGTGTGTGTGTGTGTGTGTGCTTGTGAAGACTCAGGAAGTAGATATTTAAGGGTTGACACATGTACCTAGCTAGACATTCCCTGTAATTTTTTTTAAAAAAATATTTATTTATTTATTTTTATTTTTTGACAGACAGAGTGGACAGTGAGAGAGAGAGGGAGACAGAGAGAAAGGTCTTCCTTTGCGGTTGGTTCACCCTCCAATGGCTGCCGCGGCCAGCGCACCGCGTTGATCCAAAGGCAGGAGCCAGGTGCTTCTCCTGGTCTCCCATGCAGATGCAGGGCCCAAGCACTTGGGCCATCCTCCACTGCCCTCCCAGGCCATAGCAGACAGCTGGCCTGGAAGAGGGGCAACCGGGACAGAATCCAGCACCCTGACCGGGACTAGAACCCGGTGTGCCAGCGCCACTAAGCGGAGGATTAGCCTGTTGAGTCTCGGCGCCGGCCCTACATTCCCTGTAATTTAACTGAAGTAGAAGTTTTAAGTCACACCTGACAGGATCTTTTCCATTTAGACTAGTTGGTCAAAGGGCGATCACTCTCTACAAGTGTTTAACAAAACTAGATCTCCTGAAGAGATTGTATGTTCATGCTTTTTGTAATCTGGTGCTGGGAGAATCTTGTTACCATATTCTGTCAGAGCCTCCTGCACCTGACTTCAATGGACAACATATTTTATTTTATTTTGGGCATCTGAATCAAAGAGGATGTCAGAGGTCATGAAGAGTCTCCCATATAACATCTAAAAATGGCTACACTGTAAGAATTAGGATGAAAGGAGGGCAATGGGCAACAGCTTGAACCAGGATTCTGAGGTCTCTTGCTTATGTTATTTACATGATTTTACAATAATTTAAGGGCTTTCTAAAATAGTTTTTTAATTATGGAAAGCAGACAGATAAACACATGGTATTGGTACCCTGAATTCTCATGACTTCTTTAATAGTTCCAAATGTATATAATTATAGGACTTCTGTGGCCTCCACAGCACAGTGAAGAGGCTATTGAGTTGTCAGGGGATCAGCATAGGTTTGGGCTTTGACTTAGATTTGCTGTTTTTCTTTATAGGTATAACAGGTGTACAGGAAGATGTTTGCATCACACAGGTCAAAATAAAAGGGTCATACATAGAGTCTGAAATTCTTCAGAGAATTTGGTAGGGTCTTCTATAAACCTCCCTAGATTTACTTTACATTGTTTCAAGTCAATCATGGGAAAAGGGACAGGCACTCTACTGTCATTGTGCTAACATCTCCATTAAGCACCTCAGAGGATAAAGCTTAAATGTACCTAGGTGGTAGCAGGCCCTCCTACAAATGATTCCACCCAGCTATCCTTCCTCCAGTGCGTAGTTGAGTTGCATGGTCCATTCATGGTGGGTTGAGTAATAAATGTGGTGATCTATAAGGAGGTGAGGGAGAATTACGGCTCAGGAATGAAGACATAGACGCATTATCCCTTGTGTATAGTTCCAATGAAGGGAAGGCTGATCCTGAAGTGACTGAGCTGTAGCTCGTGGAGGAACACTCAACCATGGGTCATTCACCACATCTAATTATTGCTATTCTGAGTCAGGTATCTCTAGGAGACAATTGGAATAACATTCTATAGCTTTTCCTAAGAACGGGGTTTTAGAAGAGTGCCATGAAGGCCTTGATATAAGGAATTTCTAAAAATTTTTGCAGTGTCTTACAGAAAAGGCCAATCTGGAAGATAATATTGAAGTTGAAGATCTTGTTTGTTAGCCAAGTTTCTTTTTTCTTTAGTTTATATTGTGGCCAAACAGTGATGCAAAACAAAATGAACTTATTTTTGTTTAGAACATCTAGTCTAAAGGTTGTCTGGTTTTGAAAATGGCAACCCAAGTATAAGTTCATGGGGATGAGGGGGAGTTATCCACAGTCGAAAAGGTTTCTTTGTGACCTAAGGAGAATAAAAGGAAGAAAAGGAGAGGCATAGGTCATGGCTATATTAGAGCATTGTTGGTAGACTAGGTCACGGTTGGTGTCCACCAGTCTTGTTCACAGGCATCTGTGGAGACTCCATTGTGGACCAATTCAGAAATAGCAACTGAAAATTTGGATACAATCCATGGTGCTGAAGTATCTTCAGGTCCCCACATTTTGTTCGGGCTTCTTCAGCTCCTGGGACTTTCTGTGAGAAGGGGAGGTATGGGGTTTGTCATCAGAGCTCTTAGGCCTCATTTTATTTATTTATATTTATATTTATTTTAAAGATTTATTTTATTTATTTGAAAAACAAAGTTACAAAGAGAGAGCAGCAGAGAAAGAGAGAGAGAGAGAGAAAGTCTTCCATGCACTGGTTCACTCCCAAGTGACCACAATGGCCAGAGCTGAGCTGATCCAAAAACAGGAGCCAGGAGCTTCTTCTGGGTCTCCCGCCATAGGTTCAGGGGCCCAAAGGCTTGGACCACCTTCTACTGCTTTCCCAGGCTGTAGCAGAGAGCTGGATTGGAAGAGGACCAGCCAGGACTCAAACCAGCACCCAAATGGGATGCTGGCACTGCAGGCTGGGGCTTTAACCTGCTGTACCAGGTGTCAGCCCCAGGCCTCATTTTAAATGTTTTAACATGGTGGTAGCTTCCTTGGCATTTTTGTTCCAGCCAGTATTGATTTGATATGAGTTGAAACCATCCTGAAAGTTATCAGTTGAAGGCATGGTAGAGTGCTCTTCTTTCAAAGAATATGAGGAACTCTAGAATTAGTATTTCTTACAGCACCTGTCAGTCATGTCCCATTGCCATATCCTGACCCCTCTTTCTTCAATTGCCACAGAAAATAGCAATACTATAACAAATATTGGGAAAAACTTAACTCCAAGGTAAATGGTGGGGGAAGTTAATGGGATTGTATAGGTGTTGGAGCAAGGAATGTGAGGGTGGGATGTGCCAAAGTTTTCCGTAGAGACAGCAAGGATTCTCAAGGATCAGAAGATGACAGAATTTATTTGTCATACATAGGCAGGGGCTTACTGCATGGGGACTAAACACCTCATTGGTAAGTGTGATAAAATTTTACTCCTTTAACTTGAAGGAGTGAAAATGCTGGAGGTTCAGAACAAAAGACATGTTAGACAATGTGGAAAGGTTATGGTCATACGGCAGTAGAAACAAGGAGACCCTGTGGGCAGTGTATGACTTCACAGCAAGTCCCAGCCATTCTTATAAATTTTCTTCATGAAGGATCCATTTGTATCTGATTTGCATGGTGTTGGCTCTTGACTTTTCTAACTCCACCATTGGATTAAAAGGAATTAGTCCATAGTGGATAAGAACAGATTGAAGAAGAAAAAAGCAGGATGTAACCCAGACTCTAAGTGCGAAGAGATGAGTGTTAGGAGAAAAATTCATCAGTTGATGTTTGGGAGAACCCTTAACTCTTGCTTCCTCCTGGCTGACTTGCTAGATTTTGTGGAATGGCTAGATTCAGGTCATCCTTCCTGACGCAAGAAGGAATTTGAAGATGAGATGTTGGAAAAGTCAACAGAGAAGCAAGATTTATCTAGATGGCATGTGAAACTAAACACTCAGGAAAGAGTGTGGGCGTACTTAAGAGGGAGCTGCCCTTAATGAGGTTTGGGTCCATTTTCTTACATGATCTGGAGGCATAGAGGCTTCTGTTTGGAATGGAATTTAATTGAATATGCATAAAGAGTGGAGTTTGGCACAAGGTTAAGATTCCTTTTCTTGCTTTTTTGGAAATCTTGGATGTGTCACGGCATGAGGTGCATTATGTGAGGATTGTCAGTCATGAAAATCTTACTGTAATGACATAATGATCTAAAAGATCATTGCAGAGATGCATCCAGAAATCATGTTGGATATTTTTGGTTCTGGTTATCTGCAATGGCTTTAAAAAAAAAAAAACAGATGCTGCAGTTTTCTAATGCATGTTTATGATCTGCGTATATCAATCTCTGAATAACTGGCCTACGTCCCAGTTGGTCAGAGTTCATGATGTTCCTCCCTGAGGTATTGGATTTGATTTGCCAGTATTTTGGTGAGTATTTATGCATTTATGTTCTTCAGAGATTTTAGTCTATCATTTTCATTTTTTGTTGGATCTTTGGTTTTGGAATTAAGTTATGTTGTACTCTCAGAATTTGGAGTGATTCTGAAGCTTTAAATAGCTTGGAATGGTTTGGAGAAAAATTAGTTTGGGGAAAAATTGATGTTAGCTCTTTCTTACGAAGTTTTCTAAAAGAGCATTAAGACACACCAGAATGTGCATCATTTGAAAACTTCCTGTTGGAATTATGTATATGTGAGTTTTATGTTTGAATCTCCTAAAATAAAATATCCTAAAGGTATTCTCAAAATAAAGTATTAGATCATGAGATTTATTGCTTTTTTTTTAAAGTGTGCAAACAACATGTTCATAATTGCTGAGGGTTTTTGTATATTTATGAAATGCCTAATTGAATAAAAGTTTATTTTTTGCAAAAAAAAAGTTTCATAGAATTCAATAGTAAAATCACGTGATTCTGGACTTCTCTTTATTGGGAGTCCACTGCTGATTCAGTCTCTGGTTAATGGTCTATTCAGGTTTTCTGTGTCTTTGTGACTCAGTTTTGGTAAGTTATATGTTTCCAGAATTCTATTTGTTTCTCCTGGGTTTTCTTATTTGTTGGCATGTTTGAAATAGTTCCTAATGACTTGGTATTTCTGCAGTATCAGTTGTAACATCTCCTTTTTCAACTCTGCCATAAAATTTTAAAATCAGCTTCTCGGCCGGTGCCGCAGTTCACTAGGCTAATCCTCTGCCTTGTGGCTCCGGCACACCCGGTTCTAGTCTCGGTCGGGGCACCGGATTCTGTCCCGGTTGCCCCTCTTCCAGGCCAGCTCTCTGCTATGGTCCGGGAGTGCAGTGGAGGATGGCCCAAGTGCTTGGGCCCTGCACCCCATGGGAGACCAGGAGAAGCACCTGGCTCCTGCCATCGGATCAGCGCGGTGCGCTGGCCGCAGCGTGCCAGCTGCGGCGGCCATTGGAAGGTGAACCAACAGCAAAAGGAAAACCTTTCTCTCTGTCTCTCTCACTGTCCACTCTGCCTGTCAAAAAAAAAAAAAAAAAGAAAAAAAAATCAGCTTCTCAATTCCATGAAACATTCTTTTGTGAATTATTTGATTAAAATATTATTTATTTTTTTGTAAAATATATAACATAATACTTATAATTCTGACAATTTATAGATATACCATCCTGTAATGTTTTTAATGGAAGAAGTAGTTTGTGAACTATCAATATCTGTATTTTCTTTTCTGTCTGTCATCAATAAAAAATACAAATTCCCTCCAAAACCCCATTGTTTTAAGTGTTTTTGGTTGTTTATGACTGTTTGTACCTTGATCTTTGTTCACTAAATAATAACTTGAGTGAAATAATATTGATACTACAATTTATATATTTGTTTATCTTAAAATTATTATTCTTTTGTTGATATCTTACATTTCACAAATTTCTGTGTCTCTATATGTATTTCAATTTTCGTTAGTGTTTATTGAAAGTTTCATAGCTTCCACAAAAAGAGAGTGTTTTGTTTGCTTTATTTCCATATATATCATAATTGTTTTTTGTTTCCATGTTCTTAACATTTTGCTGTTAGTATATAAATGATATATACAAAAATATACAGTTGATCTTTGCATATTATATTTGATCTAGAGTAACTTGTAGATGTAAATAAAAGTCAAAGTGTAGATTTTCTCTGTTATCTTTAATCATTTTTTTTCCTTTTTTAAAATTTATTTAGTAAATATAGATTCCCAAAGTACAGTTTATGGATTACAGTGGCTTTCCCCCCCATAATTTCCCTCCCACTCGCACCCCTACCATCTCCTGCTCCCTCTCCCATTCCATTCACATCAAGATTCATTTTCAATTCTCTTTATATACAGAAGATCGATTTAGTATATTAAGTAAAGATTTCATCAGTTTGCACCCACACAGAAACACAAAGTGTGAAATACTGTTTTAGTACTAGTTATAGCATCACTTCACATTGGACAACATATTAAGGACAGATCCCACATGAGAAGTAAGTACACAGTGACTCCTGTTGTTGACTTAACAATTTGACACTCTTGTTTATGGCATCAGTAATCTCCCTAGGCTCTAGTCATGAGTTGCCGAGGCTATGGAAGCCTTTTGAGTTTGCCGACTTCGATCTTATTCTGATAGGGTCATAGTCAAAGTGGAAGTTATCTCCTCCCTTCAGAGAAAGGTAACTCTTTCTTTGATGGCCCCATTCTTTCCACTGGGATCTCACTTGCAGAGACCTTTCATTTAGGTCTTTTTTTTTTTTTTCCAGAGTGTCTTGGCTTTCCATGCCTACAATACTCTCATGGGCTCTAAGGGCTGATTCTGAGGCCAGAGTGCTATTTAGGACATCTGCCATTCTATGAATCTGCTGTGTATCCCGCTTCCAGTGATAGATCATTCTCTCCCTTTTTGATTCTATCAGTTAGTATTCGCAGACACTAGTTTTGTTTGTGTGATCCCTTTGACTCTTAGACCTATCAGTGTGATCAATTGTGAACTGAAATTGATCACTTGGACTAGTGATATGGCATTGGTACATGCCACCTTGATGGGATTGTAAGTGTGATTGAGTATGTCCCAAATTGTACATCTCCTCCCTCACTTATTCCCACTCTTAAATTTAACAGAGATTACTTTTCAGTTAAAATTTAAACACCTAAGAATAATAGTGTGTTAATTACAGAGTTCAACCAATAGTACTAGAACATTTTTTAAAGATTTGTTTATTTATTTGAAAGTCGATGTTACACAGAGAGAGCAGGAGAGGCAGAGAAAGAGGTCTTCCACCCATTGATTCACTCCCCAATTGGCTGCAATGGCCAGAGCTGAGCTGATACAAATCCAGGAGCCAGGAACTTCCTACAGGTCTTCCCATGAGGGTGCAGTGGCCCAAGGACTTGGGCCATCTTCTACTGATTTCCCAGGCCACAGCTGAGAGCTGGATCAAAAGTGGAGTGACCAGGACTTGAACTGGCACCCGTATGGGATGCTGGCACTGCAGGTGGTGGCTTTACCCGCTATGGCACAGTGTCAGCCCCTATCTTTATTCTTTATACTTTTCCTTTCATTTACCTTTTTGGCTAGGAACTCCAGCACAATGCTGAACAAAACTACTAATAGGTGACAGATATGGGGTATTTCAAAATGGTCATGTAAAGTGGAATCAAGTTTATTTTGGTGTAAAAATATTTTGAAATCTA
The DNA here is from genome assembly GCF_033115175.1 of Lepus europaeus. Taxonomy (NCBI): domain Eukaryota; kingdom Metazoa; phylum Chordata; class Mammalia; order Lagomorpha; family Leporidae; genus Lepus; species Lepus europaeus. The sequence goes on along the minus strand of NC_084829.1, from coordinate 60,428,332 downwards.
TGCATATGAGTATTTCTTATTTTTTATCCTTTTAGTACCTTTAACTTTTTAGTATTTTCCTATTTTCTGCATTTTTTGTAAGTGACTCAGGTAAAGAAATGTCTTTTATTTATGTTTTCTTAATGTTTTAAATCACTTGTGGATGTAAATTTTTATGAAAATTCTTATTATCTATTGAAATACAGAAATACTTTTTATATAGGATCATTTTGCATAACTTCAGTAAGCATGACTCTGTCAAGATATGTTTTGCTTTATGTACAATATTATCTTCCATTTTTATATTTTATGATAGAAATTCATATATAGGTTTATATTTTAAATTGAACTGTAAGTCTGTCTTTGTTTCCTATTGGAGTCAAAGTTCCATTACCACTGCCATTACTACTAGTTTTCTTTTTGCCAAGACATTTCTTTTTTTTTTTTAACTTTTATTTAATGAATATAAATTTCCAAAGTACAGCTTATGGGTTACAATGGCTTCCCCCCTCCCATAACTTCCCTCCTACCCGCAACCCTCCCCCCTCCCGCTCCCTTTCCCCTTCCATTCACATAAAGATTCATTTTCAATTCTCTTTATATACAGAAGATCAGCTTAGTACATATTAGGTAAAGATTTCAACAGTTTGCCCATATAGCAACACAAAGTGAAAAAACTACCATTGGAATACTAATTATAGCATTAAATAACAATGTACAGCACATTAAAGACAGAGATACTACATAATAGTTTTTTTAAAAAAATTAATTAATTTTCTATGCCATTTCCAATTTAACACCAGGGTTTTTTTTTTTTTTTTCATTTCCAATTCTCTTTATATACAGAAGATCAATTCAGTATATAATTAGTGAAGACCTCATCAGTTTGTACCCACACAGAAACACAAAGTATAAAAATACTGTTTCAGTACTAGTTATAGCATCACTTCACATTAGACAACACATTAAGGACAGATCCCACATGGGGTGTAAGTACACAGTGACTCCTGTTGCTGACTTAACAATTTGACACTCCTGTTCATGGCATCAGTAATCTCCCTAGGCTCTAGTCATGAGTTGCCAGGGCTATGGAAGCCTTTAGAGTTCGCTGACTTTGATCTTATTCCGATAGGGTCATAGTCAAAGTGGAAGTTCTCTCCTCCCTTCGGAGAAAGGTACATTTCTAAGTAACTTCACAGGCTGATAAGCAATTGGACCCAAATAACAATCTTATGAGACAGATATTGTTACGTAGAGAAGGTAACAATCAATCTGGGGTTTGAACTCAGTTATTGTGGCTCCATAGTTGTGCACACAATCACCAGGATGTAGTAGTTTCACAAAATGATTTGATGAATATGCAAGAAAGGGTTAATATAATGAGGCTGAGAGAATGCTGTCCTTAGGTGGTCCTGCTTCACAGGTGGCTTCTGGGCTGGCATATGTGAATTTTAATAGCAAACTGTTTCCTAGATTGATGTAAAAATTCATTTAATGAGTGGGTCACTGCATCTAAAGAATGTGTCCGATTCTGAACACCGCTTTTTTTTCTAGAATTTTGGATTATGCTTGATAGATGGTGTCAGTTTTTTTTTTTTTTGTTTTTGTTTTTGACATCATTCAATGCACCTGCCCCTTTTGATTATTTCCTTTGGTATACATTCATTATAATAAATGATGTCCATGACTGCATCTCTGTTGAGAACCTGCAAATCATCAAATTTGGGTGTGGTCTTAGGGACGCAGGAAATGGTCTCTCAGTTTTTAATTATATGTAAGATGATGTAAGGTTGGGATTTCCTGGTATTGAATGACTGATAAAGCTTACCTATAAAACTATCTGGTACACCTTCTAAATTTTATGCATTCATTCTTCATTTTGATGACGAAAAAACTATGGCTCCAGAAGTTCAATAACTTACACCAAATCATATAATTAGGAATAATCAATACAAAATTCCGTTCCTATTCCATTTTTATTTCAAAACCTATAATTCTCACCAATTTAATTGTTCACATACATGTAATTTTACTCAATTTCTATAATGTTCAAAACAATGAAAAATTTATGGCAAGCTATTTTTCAACCAGGAATATGAAGTAATTAAATATTAATATACTGGAATGCTGTATCCATGGAGGAAGTTAATGTTTATATACACAATAAATGTTGACATTCTTAGTTCTAGTCAACACAGATCTTATTTTCCAAAATATCCCCTATTCAGGAAGATAATCTTCCAATCAAAAAACATTAAAACATCTTATTTGGAATGCAGAATAATAGCTCCCTGTCAATAGCTGAAGACACAGAGATAATTCAGAACATTAATTCTAAGCTACAGGCTCAAAGGGCTGTGCAAACAGAGTGCGGCTGTTCCTCAGTTAATAAGTCTAATTATTCAATATCTCCACAGTTCATTTAAGCTAATATTTGTGCACAATACTCTTTGAAGCAACATAATATATATACAAAGAAAGGGAACAAAGTTGAATCACAGTTTGTGTATTTAAAAGAAATATAGCTTAGAGGAAAAGACATAAAGGTAAACATTAAATGAAAATTGGAAAGATCATTGATAGAAATATGAAACATCTTTGCCTTTCAAAGAAAATGAAGATCATAAAAATAGGCATATATTTAAAAAATTTGTATCAAAATAAACTAATCTTTTAGTTCCATTGCCTATGACCTTTGTGCAGTGTCCTTCAAAGAACAGAGAATGCTAGTAGTGGAAAGGTACGGCACTCCAGAATTTCCAGAAACGTATCCTCAAGGATGAGTGCTAAGAATAGGTGTGGTCTTTCTACTTTCTACCTGTTGAACATTATGGTTAGTGGTGCATTAATCCTGCGATTATAAAATAAATTTCAATTATGTTATTACAAAAATTAAAGGCAAAAAAGGGAGAGAGGAAGGAGGGGAGATTGAGGGAGGGAGAGGAGTATGATTATCTTTTTGGAATTATATATATGATATACATGAAATCAGTTCTCTTTATACTAAAACAATTAAAAAAGAAAAGGTAAAAAAGTATGAAGTAGCATGTTCCAGGCATAGGAAAACAAGGACTCATTATTGTAGTAGAATTAGAGCATAGACAGATGCTAACTCATAGTAAATGGATTTACTTTTTTTTTTTTTTTGAGAGGCAGAGTTAGACAGTGAGAGAGAGAGACAGAAAGAAAGATCTTCCTTCCGTTGGTTCATCCCCCAAATGACTGCTATGGCCAGCGCGCTGCGCTGATCCGAAACCAGGAGCCAGGTGCTTCCTCCTGGTCTCCCATGTGGGTGCAGGGCCCAATCACTTGGGCCATCCTCCACTGCATTCCCGGGCCACAGCAGAGAGCTGGACTGGAAGAGGAGCAACTGGGACAGAACCTGCGCCCCAACCGGGACTAGAACCTGGGGTGCTGGCGCCGCAGGTGGAGGATTAGCTTAGTGAGCCACGGCACTGGCCTCTGGAACTTCTATTTTCTTCCATTGGTCTACATGTCTATTTTTGTGCAGGTACCAGGTTGTTTTGATTATGATTATGACTGCCCTGTAGTATGTCTTGAAATCAGGTATTGTGATGATTCCACCTTTGTTTTTAATGTTTAAGATTGCTTTACTTACTCAGGGTCTTTGTGTTTTCATATAAATTTTAGCATTATTTTTTCTAGATCAGAGAGGAATGTGGTTGATATTTTGATTGGAATCACATTGAATCTGTAAATTGCTTTCAGTGGTATGAATGCATTGATGATATTGAATCTTCCAAGCTGTGAACAAGTAAGATTTATTTCCATTTTTTTGTGTATTATTATTTTTTTAAACTTTTATTTAATGATTATAAATTTCCGAAGTACAGCTTATGGATTACAATGGCTTCCCCCCACCATAACTTCCCTCCCACCCACAACCCTCCCCTTTCCCGCTCCCTCTCCCCTTTCATTCACATCAAGATTCATTTTCAATTCTCTTTATATACAGAAGATCAGTTTAGTACATATTAGGTAAAGATTTCAACAGTTTGCCCCCACATAGCAACACAAAGTGAAAAAATACTGTTGGAGTACTAGTTAAAGCGTTAAATAACAGTGTACAGCACATTAAAGACAGAGATATTACATGATATATTTTTTAAAAATTAATTAATTTTCTATGCAATTTCCAATTTAACACCAGTTTATTTTTTTCATTTTCAATTATCTTTATATACGGAAGATCAATTCCGTATATACTAAGTAAAGATTTCATCAGTTTGCACCCACACAGAAACACAAAGTGTAAAAATACTGTTTTAGTACTAGTTATAGCATCACTTCACATTGGACAACACATTAAGGACAGATCCCGCATGAGAAGTAAGTACACAGTGACTCCTATTGTTGACTTAACAATTTGACACTCTTGTTTATGGCATCAGTAATCTCCCTAGGCTCTAGTCATGAGTTGCTGAGGCTATGGAAGCCTTTAGAGTTCGCTGACTTTGATCTTATTCTGATAGGGTCATAGTCAAAGTGGAAGTTCTGTCCTCCCTTCAGAGAAAGGTACCTCCTTCTTTGATGGCCCCGTTCTTTCCATGGGGATCTCACTCGCTGAGATCTTTCATTTAGGTCTTCTTCTTCTTTTTTTTTTTTTCCCCAGAGTGTCTTGACTTTCCATGCCTAAAATCCTCTCATGGGCTCTTCAGCCAGATCCGAATGCCTTAAGGGCTGATTCTGAGGCCAGAGTGCTATTTAGGACAAATATCATTTGTTTTCCCTGATCGGTGACAACTAACTGAGCACCAAAGGGGAAACCTGATGAAGTGAAATAGACACTATAAGAAACAATGACCTGATCAGCTCTTGTCCTGACTGTTGATGTACAATGTAATACTTTATCCTTTTCAGTATTTTTTTGTTGTTGTTGTTGATATAGTACTAGTGGTTGAACTCTGTAATTAACACACATTATTCTTAGGTGTTTAAATTTTAACTGAAAAGTGATCCCTGTTACATATAAGAGTAGGAAAAAGAGAGGGAGGAGATGTGCAATTTGGGACATACTCAATCAGACTTACCCCAAATGGTGGAGTTAGAAACGTGCCAGGGGATTCCAATACAATCCCATCAAGGTGGCATGTACCAATGCCATATCACTAGTCCAAGATATCAATTTCAGTTCACAATTGATCACACTGACAGGTCTAAGAGTCAAAGGGATCACACAAACAAAACTAGTGTCTGCGAATACTAACTGATAGAATCAAAATGGGAGAGAATGATCCATCACTAGAAGCGGGATACACAGCAGATTCATAGAATGGCAGATGTCCTAAATAGCACTCTGGCCTCAGAATCAGCTCTTTTGTGTATTATTTTATTTCTTTTTTAATATTTTATAATTTTTATTATACAAATCTTTGCCATCCTTCGTTAAATTTATTCCAAGGTATTAAATATCTTGGTAGCTATTGTGAATGGGATTGATCTTAAAAGTTCTTTCCCAGGAAATTGTATTTTCTGTGTATACAAAGGCTATTGATTTTTTGTGTGTTGATTTTATTTCTTGCCACTTTACCAAACTCTTTTATGTGTTCCAATAGTCTCTCAGTGTAGGCTCTTAGATCCCCTATGTAAAGAATCAATTATCTAAAAATGGGGATAGTTTGACTTCCTCGTTCCCAATTTGTATTCATTAGATTTCTTTTTCTTGCCTAAAGACTCTGCCTAAAACTTCCAGAATTGTATTGAACAGCAATGGTAAGAGTGGGCATCCTTGTCTAGTACCAGATATTAGTGGGAATGCTTCCAACTTTTACTCATTCAATAAGTACCTGGCTGTGGATGTGCCATACATTGCCTTGGTGATATTGAGGACTGTTCCTTCTATACCCAATTTGCTTAATGTTTTCATCATGAAAGGATGTTATATTTTATCAAACGCTTTCTTTGCATCTATTGAGATATCATTTGGTTTTTGTTCTTCAGATTGTTAATGTGATGTATCGCATTTATTGATTTGATAATGTTGAACCATCCCTGCATACCAAGAATAAATCCCTCTTGGATCTAGTGAATGATCTTGCCAAAGTGTTGTTGCATTTGATTGACTGGTATTTTCTTGAGGATTTTGTGTCTGTATTCAGCAGGGAAGTTGGTCTATCATTCTCTTTGTCCTCTTTTTCCTTTAAATTAGCAGATACTCTGTTCCCTACAGAGCTCCAGGCCAGACTCATACCAGGCTCTCCCTACAGCTATACCACCAGTGGCACAGGCTGCTGCAGTGTGATCTCACCTCACTCTCCAAAGGTGGCACTCATGCTCTTGGCTGCTGAGGTCTTGTGTTGTGTCCCTTCTCATGCTGTGTATCCACTCCCTCCAGATAGAGCCATAGTGTTCCTTCTCCTTCTGTAGAATTTCCACTGCAATTTTCTCCCTAACTCTTCCCTGAGATTGCTCTCTTTCTACTTTTTTTTTTTTTAACTATCTCCCCCTATCCTAGAGCAGAATGCTCCCTCTCTATTCCGCCATCTTGGAATCTGCCATTTTTATAAACATGGGATTATATAGCTTGAATAATCATCAAAATAATATCTAAAGGTCCCTCTTTGTAATATTATAGAACCAAGAAAGAGAGAAGTTAATTTCTTTAAGATTTCCTAACTAGCCTAACTAATTAACAACAAAGGGAAGGGAACAAGAAATTTAGAAATGCTAGGATCACATGATTAAAATGTAGTTTTCCAAAACATTTGTAATATATGCAAAATTTATCACAACAGCATACCAAAGCATACAAAACATTTCTAATAACTTAATATATATTGGATTTTAAGTTTTGATTGAGTCTGTGGATAGTATGGAGGAATTTTATCTTTCTCTGTCAATATAAAAGCATTAAGCCCACCAAATTTTGTGTAATAGCTCTTTTCTCAAACAAGAGTATAATTTTATTTTATTTTTTTAATTAAAATTTTATTTAATGAATATAAATTTCCAAAGTACAGCTTATGGATTACAATGGCTTCCCCCCACCATAACTTCCCTCCCACCCGCAACCCTCCCCTTTCCCGCTCCCTCTCCCCTTCCAATCACATCAAGATTCATTTTCAATTCTCTTTATATACAGAAGATCAGTTTAGTATATATTAGGTAAAGATTTCAACAGTTTGCCCCATATAGCATCACAAAGTGAAAAAAAATACTGTTGGAGTACTAGTTATAGCATTAAATAACAGTGTACAGCACATTAAAGACAGAGATCCTACATAATATTTTTTTAAAATTAATTAATTTTCTATGCCATTTCCAATTTAACACCAGGGTTTTTTTTTTTCATTTCCAATTCTCTTTATATACAGAAGATCAATTCAGTATATAATTAGTAAAGATCTCATCAGTTTGTACCCACGCAGAAACACAAAGTGTAAAAACACTGTTTCAGTACTAGTTATAACATCACTGCACATTAGACAACACATTAAGGACAGATCCCACATGGGATGTAAGTACACAGTGACTTCTGTTGCTGACTTAACAATTTGACACTCCTATTCATGGCGTCAGTAATCTCCCTAGGCTCTAGTCATGAGTTGCCAGGGCTATGGAAGCCTTTAGAGTTCGCTGACTTTGATCTTATTCCGATAGGGTCATAGTCAAAGTGGAAGTTCTGTCCTCCTTTCAGAGAAAGGTACCTCCTTCTTTGATGGCCAAGAGTATAATTTTAAAACTATGGAAAAAATTAAACAATTGTTCATCTCATAAAAATAATATAAACTCAAGTTGAATTTTTTCAAATTAATATTTTAAGTAAAATTAACATAAAGGTTTGATAAATTAAGAAAATGAAGTTTCTGTCTCTACGAAGCTGAGGATATTTGTACTTTAGAGAACAAGCTACTATAAAAATCTGTGTATTCTCTATAATTAGAAAGCTTAAATGTAAATTGTTATATTCATTCTGAAGTAATTAAATGAAATATACTTTCAACTAAAATATTACTACATTTTTAAAACTTAGGTATAGCATTCCAGTTTGTAGACTGATTTGCAAATAATACTTATATTACATAACTCATGCTTGTAAAAAGTAATAAAATATCCTATTAAGTCTAGCTTAAACATAGCACTTGATATTTCGTTTAAAAGTACAGATGTTGAAAGATCCCATGATATTCAGGCAATGATACCATGTTTCTTCTGCCACAATATCTGAGACTTTCATGATCATCTATTTATGGTTGCTTCAGAGCATAAGACATTATTACAAGCAGCAAGAGGTTAAGCAGAATACAGGTCTTTCACTTGATTAATGTTATTATTGAAACACTGAAGTCTATCCAGAAGTTTTCTGCACTGGTTGGTAAAAAAGTCCACGTCCTGGGGCTGGTATGATGGTGCACCATTGGCATCCCATACAGGTACCTGTTCCTTTTCCAAATGCTCCACTTCCAATCCAGCTCCCAGTAATGACCTGGGAGAAGCAATGGAAGATGGCCCAAGTATTGAGCCCCTGTCACCCATATGAGAGACCCAGATGAAGCTCCTGGCTTCTGGGTTTGACCTGGCTCAGCGCTAGCTATTAACCTGGTTCACCGCTGCTATTGCAACCATTTGAGGAGTAAATCAATAGATGAAAGATTCTCTCTCTCTCTCTCTCTCTCTCTCTCTCTCTGTGCGTGTGTGCATGTGTGTGTGTGTGGAATTTCCTTTTAAATACATAAATAAATCTTTTAAAAATGGCCACATCACATCTACAGTGGAGTCTGTTCAAATCTGTGTTCTCTATGACTTGCTTTGGCCAGCAGAACACATTGAAGTCATATTGTGAAGATTTTCATTTTGCACTTCAGAAACTTTGTACTTTTCTACTAGTAGTGTCCTAAGCAGTACAACTACCCTTTGAAAAATTTGCCCTAGTTTACTGACAGAGGAAAGACACAGGACCTGGCCTATTATTCCTTTTGCCTTGGCTGTTAGATTGCCAAAGCCAGACACATTCAGTGTTGCCATATTACCACCCACCACATTCCAGATGAACATGGATTCATGGTCACCCTCAGAGCAAATTAGTTGAGCCTGCCTGTTTCTGAATAACTACCCAATCAAACCATAAGTTAAATAAATCTTTGTAGTTTGCACCAGTAGGTTTGGGAGAGGCTTGTTATGCAGTAAGGTTACCTAATACATCTTCCATTAGCCCTCTTCTTAAAACCCTTTTACAGAAATCAAGTTACATTACCATACTTAGGCTAAGCAGAATTTGATGATATAGACTATGTTAAATGTTAGTTTTACAGTGTAGCTGGCTACAAGTTGGTCATCCAAATCGAGTACACCATGGCCTCTCTGGATGGATAGCTTTCATTAAGGCTCAGGTATTAAGAAATTTTTGGAGTAGAGTCTGTGAATAAAATTCATTCTGTTATAATTAGTTGCACCTGAAATAGTCTTCAATTAGCTAGTATATATTAGTCAAGGGCTAATGTCCAGGGTCCTGAAGTAATCAGAGTAATAAATGGCCCCTGCTTTTGATTAAATGCAAAATGAATCTGATGTGTTTAATCAACCACAAATGCCTTTTTACAGAAAATAAGTATATTTCAACACATGGGCCATTATAAATTCATTTCTAGCAAGGGAGAATTGTCAGTGTATTTATTTGGCTGATAAAACATCATCATATTGTAAGGGAGTTTCTTATGTCTCTTGCTGCTCACAACATCATCTACACAGAGCTGCTCAAATTATTATTTTAGTGAGTTGAACAAAACTTCTTTGTTTATGAAATAGGTTTGTTTTCAAATCCACCATCCTATTAACTGAAACATGCTTAAACATAGCGTTTTTCCATCTCCAGATCAGTTCTCCTTCATGTTTTCCAATATGTATTGGAGAAATTGTCACTCTTCAAGTTAACCTTATTCTAATCCTGAAAATAAAGCCTCTGTTTATCAAAATGTTTATTAATCTTTTTTCAAAGTCTCTACCTTTTTTATTTTTTATCCTTTACCTTCTTGGAGAAAGGAGTTAAAGCATAGGACTTGTGATCAACATATGCCCCTTTCCTGGGGATGCAACTCAGAGAAGTAGGATAAAAAAAAGGCATGTGTCTGCTGTCCAAACTGCTTAACAACTGAACCTCTTGGATAAATATATTGATATTTTGCTAGCAGGAAAAGGCTCTACTGTGCAATGCCCTTGGCAGGATGTTCTTGGCAAAACATTATCTATAGTAAATACAACTCCAGATCTATGAGGCATGGCTCCCTGGAGAATGTCAGAGGGAATACATAACTCTCTGGAGGGAAAATTGGAAATATTTTGTAATTAAATGTTCCTACCATGTGAAATGATTACATAACCTCACACAGAAACTTCATCTATTCTAGGACAGAGGGCAGGACCTAAGGAACTGCTCTTAATATTCTAGACCTCTTCCACCTTCCTCTTAGCCCCTTGCTTGCTTGTTTCCTTGATATTATTTGTTAAAGTTTTATGTTGAGTTCTGATTTATGAGCATCCAATTTGCCAGTATAAAACTGTAGGTTAACTCATCACTTATCTATTATTTGCATTAGTCAATAGTGTTTTCTTTTTCATTATTTCATTTTTAAATTTTGATTAACATGTAGTATTTACATGTTATAATGCAATATTTTAACAATACACAGCAAAAACCAAGAAAACCTGGTAACTAGTTTTTCTGTTCCCTCCAGTCACCTAAAAATATCATAGGTCAATTTTTCTCTGGTGTCATTTTTTTAATCATTTCCCTTCCTTGCTCAAATATCACTAGTGAATGCTTACTGCATGAATATTAAATCCAAAGTCCTTGTCCTAAAAGATTAAGGACAGCTTTGTAACAAACACTGTGTTTGTGTAGAATAAGAAGTGGGCTACTCTAGACTCATCTAGACATATTTTAGAATTAACATATTTTAGAAAAAAATTAGAAAAAGTAAATGCAGGACGCACTAAAGATTTAAATGTTAATACTTTAAATTTTCAGAAAATAATACAGGAGCTAATCACTCTTTTTACCAAGGAAATGTTAACTCTAGAGTGAAGAAGTATTTCCTAACGTGCACAACAAATACTGTTAATGAAGCAAACTTCAAGTTATAATTTCAGACTATATACAAAATGAGGAATTCAGTTCCTAATAAAGCACCACAGCCTTCTCCATCATGAGGAACCTTAAAAATGATTAAGACAGGCCGCAAAGTGGAGAACATATTGACAAGACAACACACAAAATCACCCAAGAATCAGAGTTCTAAGAGAGAGAAAATATTTTAGAAATCAATAAAAGGAATATAAAAATAGCAATATAGACTAATAAAAATCTGAAAAGCTATTCCTTATTAGTAGAGAAATACAAATTAAAACCCAGAGCTTTTGTTTTATACCTGCTAAGTTCATGAAAGTTTCAAATTCTGGCAATACTAAGATTTAGAGAAGAAATATAGGAGAAAAGAAATGTTTTAATGTTTTTACTCTAATTTTTAATTAGCTTTTAACAGAAGCAATGAGATCTGTGGATGTAATTCTAAGAATATAATAATATTCCTTTTCTCCCTTTTTCCTCCTTTCTCCCTCAACCCTTTTTTTCTTCTCCCTTGCTATCTTTTTTTGTTTTTGAGATAACACATTTTAAAATTACATTAAAGTAAAAAGGATTAATGTTTCACTTAATAAGAAGTCCAACAATTAAAAAGCAAAAAAAAATCTTAATTTGGTGAGAATAGAAACTGGTTATAAACAATAATAGAATTGAAAAAATACCGTTTTACCCATATACAGTAAATTTAAAGTAATTACAGATTATCTGTGTTTAGGGCCATAATTGGCACAGTTGTATTGGAAAACAATTTTACATCATAAAATAAGATACAATACTACTCAATAATTCTCTTCTGGTGATATGCTATCAAAAAGAGTTTACTTTTACACAGGCAATTTAAACAATATTCATTAAATCAAATGAAAGTCTGAAAGGAAAAAGAAATGACCTAAAATACAAGAGTGTTAAAATATATACATAAAATGCACACACACAAAATTTATAGAAAGTCAATATAATTTATAAAGATTAACCTGTGATGGGTTCTCCTTTTAGTCATCATTTCTAATCCAAGACTTAAAAGTTGGTGTTTGAAATCTTTACTTAGTATATACTAATTTGATCTTCTGTATATAAAGATAATTGAAAATGAATCTTGATGTGAATGGGATGGGAGAGGGAGTGGGAGATGGGAGAGTTGGGGGTGGGAGGGAAGTTATGGGGGGAAAATTCACTGTAATCCAAAAGCTGTACCTTGGAAAATTATATTTATTAAATAAAAGTTTTAAAAAAAGTTGGTGTTTCCAGTGTTCTCTTGACACAACACTTTTCTTACTTTTCATGCCCTTAACTTGTAATCTCATTCACTGATTTAAACCAGCAATTAGGTGCTGATGGTTCTCAACACATTTTTCCTCTTTGTATCAGACTTGTTTTCACTTAATGGTTAAAAACAACTCAGCCGTAAGAGTAAACCTAAATTTAGGCTTACCTTTATTTTAGACATCTTCTATAACGTAATGTTCCTTTCCACAGCTCATATTCACTTACATTGAATATCTAAGTCTGAAACTTGGAATTCACCTAACAATTATCTGCAATCCTCCATTTAACAGTCATTACTAAGCCATAGTAATTGTCTTTTCTTGTTGTTTATTAAATTTGTCCTCTCTCCCATTCAGTTTACATGAACATGTTAGTGAGGGCCTCAACTATATCAATGGGTGAGAGTACTCTATGTTTCTCTTTTCTTTAGCCCTACTCATCTAAAATCCATTTGTCAAACTGCTTTGAAAATTATCTACCCAAAATCATGTTCTTTCCCTCCTTGAAACCTGTCACCGTGTAGACAACAAAAAACATTATATATATATATTTCTTTCCCTAACTCAGCTTCTCTCATAAAGTAAATCCAGGCTAGCGACGCGGCTCACTAGGCTAATCCTCCAATTCCAAAAATGTTGGTCATTGGTACATTTATAAGTTAGCTTTAAAATCTGGTTACAAAATAATTACATATAATATGATTCAACTTCATATAGAAAATACTTAAATATGTTTCTGTATGTGAATGACTCAGTATAGGAAAAAAAACTTCAAGGTTCCATACATGAGTTAATTCTGGGTGGTGAATATTGAGTATTATTTTATTTATTTCCTTACAAATTCCTAATTTCCCTTTTTTTAGCAAATGAAATAATTTGTTTTCAAATAATACTTTGTATTATGTTTGGATTTTATGACTTTAAAAATGATCCTTTGATATTTTTAGGAGTTGGAAAGATAGTGCACAAGTAAAGATAAGATCTCATTTAAAAAAAAAAGATCTCATTTAATTTTTATGCTAAATAAATGAAGTTTGTTTTTTTCATTGGTAATGGACCTGTTTTCATGAACTAACTGATGAATATTTCATTCTGCTCTTCTTCAATGCCTTTATAGTCTTCCGTTGGCCAAAGAAGTTAGACAAATTAACTTTCATGTCTCAGGAAGAAGATAATAGAGGTGAACCAAAAAACAAACAAGAAAACTCACAAATTGAGGTTCAAAGTAAATTTTCAAAATTGGGGACAAAGTGGCATTCTGTTTTCACTTATGGTAACACTAGGTTGGATGATCTGCAGATCATTATTTCTGTGTGAATAGATGATTATGGGAAATGTTTGCCAATTACTTCTTATCCATCCAATGTCTGTTGACCTTATGATACTATATTGACTCCCAGATACTAATTGTCTCCCATCATAGAAAAGTGGAGGTTATTTAAATTGATTGAAAAAACCTTGAATTAGAAAAAATAAGGGTTAAAAGTAGAGATTATTTGCTCTGATAGAAAAACCAAAGTAATTTGTATTTTCTTTTTGCTGATTTTATAGTCTGAAGTAGGTATTTGTTACATTTTTTTTTGTCTAATACAAACCCTAAAATCAAAGGTTATTTTTGTGTGTTCTTCCAAAATCCCATGGTATTATAATCTCATAGTTTTAAGTCATTGGAAGTAGTGATACTGAGTGGAAAATCCAAACTTTCAGCTCTCCAAACCACATAGAAAAGTCTTGATTATGAGTCTAATAGTCTTATTTAGGCAGCCATTCATCTGAATTAACAACATATTAAGCCTATTTCTCCCAGAAGGCACATTATAATCAAGTGTATGAGATTGTATTAAACATTAACAGTGAGGACAATGTTCATCTTTGTTAAAATTGCTGTCAAACTTTCAGACACCATAATTTTCCTTTGTTCATTCATGTGATGCACACATATTTATCACATGTCTACTGTATAAGTAAACATCATGTAGATGTCCCATCTCAGAGCCTATGATTTGTTCAGTTGACAATGTGAATACTGGAGGTAAAATACTGATGAGGAAGACATTGAAGACTTTACAAGTTCCTTTAGAAAAATTATGCTCATGGGAAATCAACTATCCTTAGGATGGAATCCCTGCTTAAATTGCCTATGGACCGGGGCTAAACCAGAGTCTTTCTAAGGAAAGTATATTATTTCAAGTGGCCAGATCTTTGCTCCCAAGCTATTTCAGTTCCATTTCCCACCTCAGTCTCATGATTGACTTTGTCTCTTGCTTCAGTGCTTGTTGACTTGGATAACGTAGCCTTTTAATTTTGGTGTAGGTAATATCCCTGAGGTCCTTTCTTGTACACGCTCATAATTGTTTTTAAATTCTTCACAGCCAATAATTACAAATTTAGTGTCCTGTTGACATAGTCTGTGAAATGAAAATCAATATTTAAAAGCAAAGTGCTTGGGGTGAGCATTTGGCAGTGGTTAGTATATCACTTGTGATGCTCATATCCCACATTGGAATGCCAGGTTCTTGTCCTGGATTGGTGCTCCTAATTCAGCTTCCTGCTAATGCATACCTTTGGAAACAGCACATGATAACTCAAGTACTTGAGTTCCTGCTATCTATGTAGGAGACCCACATAAAGTTCCATGCTCCTGGCTTCAGCCTGGCCCACCACTGACTATTATGGGCATTTTGAGGGTGAGCCAGAATATGAGAGATCCCTTCTTTCTGTCTTTCAAATAAGTAAATAAATAATTCATAATATTTTCAAAATTTTAATTCCTTTTTACTTGAGATGTTATGCATGGAATAGAAGTCTTATCCTTTAATTGAAATGCATAAGTAGTGTATGCAGTAGGAAGAATATGAAAACTGGACATGCATTCTTGGCTTTTAGGAAATTTGGGATAATCTTGATTGTGTTGATTGCACTGTTAATATCACATTTCAATATCACTGTTAATTAAAAATGTAGTTGTATTTGGCAATGCTCACAGTTATGAAAGCAGGAAGAGGTGGTTGCTTAGCTACAGCTAATTTGGAGTGGTTATTTTAAATTTTCATTGGAAAATAAAAAAATGTTGAGAATGAAAACTGCTAATTTAATTTTCTGAGTACAATAATAGTGGTATATTAAGAAAATTTCACCTGCTAAGCAAGTGTATCTATTTCTCCCATCAGCTTCCGTAATTGTTACTTTGAAATATTATAAATCTTTCTACACAACTGGGATGGTTTTTGGTAGGATACTACTTTTATAAATACATAACTTTGATCTTATGTAAAATAGACAAGCTTGATTACAAAATTAAAACAATTTGTTCTTATTGCATAGTTTTACAGGATTAAAAACAATATGATTTTAATGTTCACAGAGGGCAACTAAACAAATTAAAACAAGAATGAATTGTTGTCTGCCTCAGATTTTACTATATTACTCTTTTATTTCTCTTGTAGTTTCCTCAAAATTTACATCAATCTTCTCCTCTTTTGGCAGTATAAACTGTCACAAACACCCACCACAATCGTGCTTTAAAATTAAGGATTAATGATGATGTCTTCTCATTGAATCAAAACCCAGAGGCAGAAAATTAAAAGACAGGGTGCTCACATGTAAAAGTTATGTCTATATGGCAAGTAGTTAATCATGGACACACTCCTGCTAGAACTGGAATGAGTGTTTTTCCACTCTGACCCTTTCTGTTTGAAGGTTTGTTTTTTAATTATTTTTTTCTTTAGAGTATCCTGCTTCTTTTTAACCATTGCTTGTGATGCCGAATATAGATAACATGTCTTTTAGTCTATTGTTCAAGACTATGAGATAGCTTCTTCTTTATTTATTTATTTATTTATTAATTCTTTAATTCTTATTTAATGAATGCATGTTTTACATAGATACAACTAGGAATATAGTGGTTCTTTCCCCCAACACCCCTCCCCCTAGCTCCTATCCCACCTCCCTCTCCCTCTCCCATCTCCTTCTCCATTAGGGTTCATTTTTATTTTGCCTTTATATACAGAGGACCAACTCCATGCTAGTCATAGACTTCAACAATTTTCACCCACGCATACACACAACATACAGAGTACAGTTTGGGGAGAGAATTTGCAGTCGATCCTCATATTACAATTCAATAGGGACAGAGGTCCTACATTGGGAGCCAGTGCACAGTGACTACTGTTGTTCCTTTAACAATTAACACTCTTTTTTATAATGTCAGTGATCATCCAAGGCTCTTGCCATGAGCTGCCAAGGCTATGGAAGCCTTTTGTGACCATAGACTCCATAGTTATTTGGACATGGCCATAAGCAAAGTGGATGTTCTCTTTTCCCTTCAGAGAAGAGTGTCTCCTTCTTTGATGACCCTTTCTTTCCTCTGAGGTCTCACAGAGATGCTCCGTGTAGGATATTTTTTTGTCCGAGTCTTGGCTTTCCATGCTCGAAATGCTCTCACAGGCCTTTCAGCCCAACCAGGAAGCCTTAACAGTTGATTCTGAGGTCAGAGTGTTATTTACTGCGAATGTCATTCTAGGAGTCTGCTGTGTGGACTGCTTCCCATGTTGGTTGTTCCTTCCTTTTTAATTCTATTATTTTTATTGGGTACTTGATGTTATTTATATCATCACTTTTAAACTTAGACCAATCTACCCATTGCCTTTAACATTTAATATGATCATTTTAACAGTGAACATGGCATTTATACCACTGATTCTTATGGGTTTGGAGCCCCATGACTAGTTCTTAGGCTGTACCCTTAGAGGTAAGTCTGTATGACTACATGCAGAACTAGACTGTTTTACAGTTATAGACTACCTCCTCCATCTCTTATTCCCCCTCTTATTTTTAACTGGGATCTTTTTCCAATTGCCTTAAAATACATATAATTAATTCTGTGTTACATAGAGAGTTCAGCATATAGTATGAAGTAGAGAAATGAGAGAGAAAGAAAACAGAGAAAAAACCCAACAAAACAAAACAAAACAAAAAGTATATACATAGTAAAAAGTAACAATGGTTAACTGTCCCTTGACAATCAGGTCAAGGATTCTTGAAGACATTGAATCTAAAAGTGACAATTTTGCTTCTATAGCTTTCATTTTAGGTGTGCCCTTAATTCTCCCAAATCAGGGATAACATATGGTGTTTGTCTCTTTGGGACTGGGCCATTTTGCTAAGTATGAGGTTTTCCAGCTTGCTCCATTTTGTTGCAAAGGACTGGATTTTATCCCTTTTTGCTGCTGTGTAGTATTTCATAGCATACATATCCCACAATTTCTTTATCCATTCTTTGGTTGATGGACATTTAGGTTGCTTCCATGTCTTAGCTATTGTGAATTGAGCTGCAATAAACATGGAGGTGCAGTGAGAAAGCTTCTTTAGAAGGGTCTGAATGTTGTCAAGGCATCCTGGACACCTGGATGGATGCTGTTATCAGATGTGATACTGAGGTTCTTCCTTAGGAAAGAGATATTTTGTTTTCATTTTATGAGCTAGAGAAGGCATGCATGTCCGCCTGGGCTGAAGGAAAAGTGGACCTAAACAATTTCTATTTTCTCCTTCATCATTAACAACCATGGGAACTTCCTAGTTCCCTTGAAGACAGAGGTAGCTAATGAAATGTCATTATAAGTTTTGATGTACGATATCTGGAAAATTCTTTACTATAGGTATTTGGAAAGTGGACATGATAGTTGAAGCTTCAATAGCCAAATCAGATCAATGTTGACTGTGTGAATGGAAGCCACATTACAAGTACTGAAGAGCACAAAGAAAGGGCTATACAGAAAGATAATAACCAGAAATTCCTTTAACAGTCCTAGAGCTATTATTTCCAGATTTATTTTGTATAAAGGATACAAATCTAACCTGCTTAATTTTTATCTCTATTATTAGCAATGAGATACAACTCCTACCTACTGCATCTTTTTTTCTTAGTTTTTTCCAATTTTAATTTTGTTTTTATCATTTTTGACATTTAATAGTAACTTATTTTATGTATTAAAACAGCTGCATGTTTATAGCTTCTATTTTTAGGTTAATTGCTATAAAACACTTTCTCATGGACAGGTTATAAAGCTACCCACTGTATTCATCAGGATAGTCTATACTGTGCTTCAGAAACAAATCGGCTTTGGCATCTCAGTAAATTAACTCAATAAAAATGCATATTTTTTCAAACAAAATCTGATGTGGGTCAGGCAGTTCTCAATGTTGTAACTGAGCCATCTGGATCACAGGGCTTCCAAACCATTGCAGCAAAGGAAGAGAGAAGTAGAGAAAACACATTAACTCTTAACTGCCTTGGTGTAGAAGTAATACAAACCATCTGCTTACCTAACTTAATTTGAAGTTCTGTAATGAGAGGATCATATGGATATTTGATGTGTGCCAATGAATTGTGATGCTTCCCTGTCTCTATTTTCCCTTAATTCCATAATCTACAAATAATTTACTATGGTGTATGATATCAGGCAGAAGTCTGCACTGGTTGAGCAGTGCCAATGAATGCTTGATTTAATTCGGACACACCCCTCAACATTGTCCTTTCTGGGGCTGGTGCTATAGTGTAGTGAGCAAAGTCTTCACCTGCAGCGCTGGCATCCCATATGGGTGCAGATTCAAGTCCTGGCTGATCCACTTCCGATCCAGCTCTCTTCTATGGCCTGGGAATGCAGTATAAGATGGCCCACATCCTTGGACTCTGTACCCTTGTGGGAGACCTGGAAGAAGCTCCTGGCTCCTGGCTCCTGGCTTCAGATTGGCCTAGCCTATGGAAGACCTCTCTCTCTGCCTCTGTCTTTCTGTAACTCTGCCTTTCAAATAAATAAATAAATCTTTAAAATAATATTGTCCTTGGGGCTGGTGCCGTGGCTCACTTGGTTAATCCTCTGCCTGTGGCGCTGGCATCCCATGTGGGCACCGGGTTCTAGTCCCGGTTGCTCCTTTTCCAGTTCAGCTCTCTGCTGTGGTCCGAGAGGGCAGGGGAGGATGGCCCCAAGTCCTTGGGCTCCCGCACCCACATGGGAGACCAGGAGGAAGCACCTGGCTCCTTGCTTCAGATCAGCATGGCGCCGGCTGTAGCGGCCATTTGGGGAGTGAACCAACCAAAGGAAGACCTTTCTCTCTGTCTCTCTCTCTGTCTAACTCTATCTGTCAAATAAATAAAAAAAATTGAGAAAAAAATGATATTGTCATTTCTATCACTACCTGCCTAAATAAAGAAACAATTGCTCCTGAAGAAGATCTTAACCTTCTGGATTATTATGATAAATTGAGCCCATTTAGTGCTAACGAACAGGATATTTCCTGTATCTGGGGAAATTTGTTTTGCTTATTACTTTTCAGTATCTTTCACCATAAAGGTAAGGCAAAATTGTCCAGCTGATGGAGATGTTATAGGAAAATTTTTCTGTCAACTTTTCTGCGTGTCTTATATATACATTTTTGAGATTTGACAAATTGACCAATTGGAAATAATGTTCACCACCATTCCTTCTGGGTAAGAGATTATCTCTGACACTGCCCTGTGCCTATCTGTCCCTCACTGGTGACACTATCCATAATTGTGGGAAGTGTGAGCCCTTCATTTGTTGACAAGTGAGAAGCAGCCACAGTTCCATTAGTAGTCTTTGTGAATTACAGCTTGAGACATAAATACAGTAAATATACAGTAAATTTATCAGTAAACCTCTTTCGATTGCTGTATTTACAGTCTAATGTCAGAGACTTCAATAAATTTTGGTAAGCCCATTTCCCATCAAAGTATATCTGGAATATCTGCAGGCACCACACAGAGAATTTTAACTTCAACTTTTGTGATAAATAGGGAGTACTTGGCATAGCAGTTCATCCCCTTGGGAGAGCATATCAACACTGATTTTTTACACAAAGGACAGATTCACATGTGGCTATTTTGTTTTGAACTAATAAAACAAAATACAAGCTTGGTGTAATGCTGTGGCGTAGCAGGCTTGGTAGCTGCCTGCAACACCAGCATTCCACATGGGGCGCCGGTCCCAGCTAATCCACTTCAGATTTAGCACTCTGCTAATGCACCTGGGAAAGCAGCAGAGAGTGGCCCAAGTCCTTGAGCCCTTGCACCCACATGGAAGACCCAGATGAAGCTTCTGGCTCCTGGCATTGGCCTGTCCCAGCTCTGGCCCTTGTGACCATTTGGAGAATGAACCAGAGGACTGAAGATTCTCTCTCTCTCTGCCTGTTTCTCCATCTCTGTCTGTAATTATTTAAATAAATAAATAAATAAATAAATATTTAAAGGCAAATAAAAAGACAAGCCTGGGGGAGGTTGTCTTTATTTTGAAATATATGCCTATATGAACTCTGTGAATGAAGATAGGTGACTAAGTTATCCAGTCTACATAAAAAACTCTTGTTTTCTCCAGAAAAGCATGTTTTAGGCACCAGCTTGGGAAAGCTGCTAGACTTTAATCTCTGCATAGTTGCATGCAGGTTGAGAGACCTCTGGCTATCTCCATAGATCAGGGATGGTAGCAAAGACCTAGACTTTCATAGCTGCTTCCATTGATCAAAGATTTTGGGAAATTTGTTGTTCAGCCAGATGCTGATAAGGTCTTTGTACTCCTAAGTGGTTCATTTCCCTTTATATCTAAAAAAAGCATTACAAGATTTTTATTAGACCATTTACATATTTTTGCACCACAATAGTTTGCTTACCATTGGATTGATTGTTGATTGTTTTGTAGTATGTTCTAGCATTTGAAGGGCAATTCTTCCTTACATGACTCCAATTATGAGCCAGGAACTTATGTAAGCATTTTTACATGTATTAATTCATTTAATGTCACAAAACTCTGTGAGATAGATGCTTTTATTTTCTTATTAGACAGATGAAGCTAGGAACCTATAGTAAAATAGTTTGACCTAAGTCCCTCAGTTAATAACTGATATAGTTGAAATTCAAACCAAGACCTTGGTAGCCAAAGTCAACTTGTAACCACTGTTTTAAATTGAAAAATTTTCCTCTTTCTCTTTTTATGTTAATTATCAGATATTTATGTTTTGATTGTTTCTGTGGATGCTTATTTTCTTTTTTTTAAAGATTTATTATTTTTTATTTATTTGAAAGATTTACAGAGAGAGGTAGAGATAGAGAGAGAGGTCTTCCATCTGCCAGTTCACTCCCCAAATGACTGCAATGGGTGGAGCTGTGCTTATCCGAAGCCAGGAGCCAGGAGCTTCCTCTGGGTCTTCCACGAGGGTGCAGGGGCCCAAGGACTTGGGCCATCCTCGACTGCTTTCCCAGGCCAGAGCAGAGAGCTGGATAGGAAGTGGAACAGCTGGGACTAGTACCGGTGCCCATATGGAGTGCCGTTGCTTCAGGCCAGGGCTTTAACCCGCTGTGCCACAGTGCTGGCCCCATGGATGCTTATTTTCAATTGCTTTATCTGCTTACAGGAATTATTTATATATTTTATGGAATTTGTCAATTACAGACACTGTAAATATTTCTCCAGGATTGTTACTTGTGATTTAACTTTCTCTATATTTTTTTGCATCATTCTAAAATTTTAATATAGCCATATTTATTAATATTTTAACATAATATTTCACATTATTTTCATTCTAATATGGTAAAGATGCTCTCCTGTATTATATGAGAAATAATTCTGTTTTGTAATTGGTCTAATTTCTTTGGATTTTGTGGACTTTGAAAAGACAAAGAGAAGGAGGAAGGAGGTAATTTTTTTAAAACTTGAATGTTGCTTAAAGCGACAACACTGCTGTTCTTTTGAAATCTGCTTATACTATATATCAATACATTTTTCTCTAACTACAACTCAATAATAGCATGTCTATAAAATATTATTATAATATGATGCCATTAAGAAATAATGCCTATTATAGCAAGAGATCTGAGGGTTGGGAAGAGAGTGAGGTTGGACTATTCATTTCCCTAGCACTGTATTTACCAAGCTGTTGGAGGGCTCATGTAGTGCTGTCCTGCAGCTTCAGCCACATCTGGAACTATGTATTTATAACTATTCTCTCCCATTTTGTCTCCAGGCTTAAGGGTGATAATGGCTCCCCATTGTTGCTACCTTCAGATTGCTCCAACATTCCCCATCAGTTTCCCTTAACCTTGTCTATCTCCTTATATGTTATCACTTTATTACACTTTTATTAATTACTCCATTTCAGTGGCCATCTGTTTCTCACCAGGCTTCTTACTAATACATGCAGCTGCAGAGGAAGGCCGCAGGAACTTGGCTACAAAGAACTTTGGCTTTTGAACACAACCCCAGCCAGAGCTCAGTGTCAGGGAGGGACCCAGAGATCTTTCCTCTTGCTATCTAACTTCCTCTTTATTTTTCCTAGACCAAACCTCACCCAGATTCTAGATGGTAAAGATGCTCACTGAGGTAGGACAGAGTGTACCCTCTCTTCTCAAAATTTTATCTATATATTTTCATTTCTACTGAGAGAGAGACAGAGAGAGACAGAGAGATATCTTGCATTTTCTGATTAACTCTCAAAATGTTCCCAACAGCCAGGGCTGGGCCAGGCTGAAGTTAGAAACCAAGTACTCCATAGGGTCTCCTACATATGTAGCAGAGATCCCAGTATAAGGGACATCACTTGCTGCTTCCAATGGTGTATATTAACAAGAAGTTAGAATATGAAATGAAACTGGGACTTGAATTCATGCATTCTGGATATGGGATGCAGGCAGTGGTATCAAATGCCTGCTCTCAGAATTCATTCTCTTGAGGACAAATGGGTGTCAAAGTGGAGTGGGTATCTCAGAACAAATGGAGAATATTCACCACATGTATCATACTCTCATTTATTTATTTATTGTTAAGGTGAACAAATTTAATTTATTTCATATATACAGATTTAGGAACATAGTGGTACTTCCCAACACTGCCTCTCTCCCATCCATCCTCTTTCATCCTTATTTCCTTATTCTTTCTTTTAATTTTTACAATGATCTATTTTCAGTTTATTTTATACTTATAAGATTAACCCTATACTAAATAAAGAGTTGAACAAATAGTAAGAAGCAACAGCACTGTTCCTCAACAGTAGAGAGATGGTATGTAAACAATCATTAAATCTCAAAGTGTCAATTTTGTCATATACATTATATTTTTGGTATTCTATTAGTTACCATAGACAAAGAAGATATATGAAATTTATCTTTTTGAGACTGGATTATTTCACTAAAGATAACAGTTTCCAGTTGAATCCATTTTGTTGTGAAAGACAAGATTTCATTCTTTTTATGGCTAAGTGGAGTTCCATGGTGTACATATCCTATAATTTCTCTATCCAGTCATCAGGCGATGGACATCTGGGTTGATTTCATATCTTAGCCATTGTGAATTGAGTCACAATAAACATAGGGTACAGATCTCTCTTTCATATGTTGATTTCGTTTTCTTTGGGTAAATTCCCAGGAGTGGTATGGCTGAGTCCTATAGTATATCTATTTTCAGATTTCTGAGATATCTCCATATCGTCTTGCACAATGGATGTAGCTATTGTGAATGGGATTGATCCTAAAGTTCTTTCTCAGCCACGACATTGTCTGTGTATACAAAGGCTATTGATTTTTGTGTGTGAATTTTATATCCTGCCATTTTCCCAAACTCTTTTTTGAGTTCCAATAGTCTCTCAATGGAGTCTTTTGGATCACCTATATATAGAATCATGTCATCTGCAAATAAGGATGGTTTGATTTCCTCCTTTCCAATTTGTATCCCTTTGATTTTACTTTCTTGCCTAATGGCTCTGGCTAAAACTTCCAGGACTATATTAAATAACAATGATGCGAGTGAGAATCCTTATCTGGTTCTGGATCTATGGGAATGCTTCAGCTTTTCTCCATTCAGTAGACGCTGGTTGTGTGTATGCCTAAATTGCCTTGATTGTGTTGAGGAGTGTTTCTTGATACTCAATTTGCTTAAGTTTTTTATGAAAGGATGCTGTATTTTATCAAATGCTTTCTCTGTATCTATTGAGATGATCTTATGCTTTTTATTCTTCAGTTTATTAATGTGATGTATCACATTGATTCATTTGCAAATGTTGAACCATCCCTGCATACCAGGTATAAATCCCATTTGGTCTTGGTAAATGATCTTTTTGATGTGTTGTTGGATTCCATTAGCTAATATTTTGTTGAGGACTTTTACATCTATTTCTTCAGGGATATTGGGCAATAGTTCTTGTTCTCTGTTGTTTCTATTTCTGGCTTAGGAATTAAGGTGATGCAAGCTTAATAGAAGGTGTTTAGGAAGATTCCCTCCCTTTGAATTGCTTTGAATAGCTTGAAAAGAATTGAAATTAGTTCTTTAAATGTCTGGTAGGATTCAATAGTGAAGCCATCCTATCCTGGGCTTTTCTTTGTTGGAAGGATCTTTATTTCTGATTAATCCCTATCTTGATTATTGTCCTATTTTGGTTTTCTATGTGTTCATGATTCAATTTTGGTAGATTGTGTGTGTCTGGGAATCTATCCATTTCTTCTAGTTTTCTCAATTTGTTGGCATGCAGCTCTTTGTAGTAATTCCTGATGATTCTTTTTATTTCTCTGGTATCTGTTGTTACATTTCCTATTTTCTATTTGATTTTATTGATCTAAGTCTTCCCCCCCCCTTTTTTTTTTCTGTTAGTTGCACAAGTGGTATATCAATTATGTTTGTTTTTTCAAAAAAATAGTTCTTAATTTCACTGATCTTTGACTTTTTTTTAATTTCAATTTTGTTTACTTTTTCTATAATTTTAATTATTTCTTTCCTTCTACTAGTTTTGGATTTGGTTTGCTGTTGTTTTTCTAGGTCCTTGAGATGTATTCATAGCTCATTTATTTGATACCTTTCCAATTCCTTCATGTAGGCATCGATTGCTATAAACTTCCCTCTTAACATTTATTTTGCTGTATCCCATAAGTTTTGATATCATGTATTGTCATCTTCAATGGTTTCCAGAAAGTTTTTGATTTCTCTTTTGATTTCTTCTATGACCCATTGTTCATTAAGGAGCATGTTGTTCAATCTCTATATATTTGCATATATTCTAGAGACTCTTGGGTTGTTGATTTCCACTGTTGTCAGAGAACATGCATTTTGATTTTTTTTTTTTTTTTTTTTTTTTTTTTTTTTGACAGGCAGAGTGGACAGTGAGAGAGAGACAGAGAGAAAGGTCTTCCTTTTTGCCATTGGTTCACCCTCCAATGGCCGCCGCGGTAGGCGCGCTGCGGCCAGCGCACCGCGCTGTTCCGATGGCAGGAGCCAGGTGCTTCTCCTGGTCTCCCATGGGGTGCAGGGCCCAAGCACTTGGGCCATCCTCCACTGCACTCCCTGGCCACAGCAGAGAGCTGGCCTGGAAGAGGGGCAACCGGGACAGAATCCAGTGCCCCGACCGGGACTAGAACCCGGTGTGCCGGCGCCGCAAGGCGGAGGATTAGCCTGTTGAGCCACGGCGCCGGCCGATTTTTTTGTTTTTGATGAGACTTGCTTTATTGCCTAGCACGTAGTCTATCCTAGAGAAAGTTCGATGCACTGATGAGAACAATGTGTATTCTGAAACTTGGGTGAAAAGTTATGGAGATATCAGTTATATGCATTTGGTCCATAGTGTTGACAGCTCTGTCCTTTCTTATTGATTTCCTGTCTGTCTGATCTGTATGTTGATGAAAGTGGGATGCTGAAGTCTCCCATAATTATTGTATTGGAGTCTATGTTTCCCTTTAGATCTATTAACATTTCTTTTAAATAGCCAGGTGTCCTGTAATTGGGTGTGTATACATTTATTACAGTCACATTTTCCAGTTCAATTGATCTCTTAATTATTGCATAATGTCCTTCTTCATCTCTTTCAACAGTTTTTATGTTAAAGTCTATTTTGTCTGATATTAGGATGGTAACACCTGCACTTTTTGCTTTCCATTAGCGTGGAATACCTTTTTCCATCCTTTCGCTTTATGTCGTGTGTTTCTCTGTTGGTAAGATATGTTTCTTACCAGGCAGCAAATAGATAGGTCTTATTTTTTTAATCCATTGAGCCAATTTGCATCTTTTTACTGGAGAGTTGAGGCCTTACATTCAAGGTGACTATTTGTAAGTAATGACTTGGCCCTGCCACTTTCCCATAAATATTTCTATTATTTACTTTCAATTTCTTTTGTAGTTTTACTGTGGGATTTTCTGCCTTCACATTCTTTCATAATCATGGCTGACTTTCTGTGTTTCTGTGTACAGTGCATACATAAGCATCTTTTGTTAGGCTGAATGAGCAGCGACAAATTCTTATTTTTATTTTTTATGGAAGGTCTTTATTTCACCTTAATTCATAAACAAGAGCTTTACAGGGTTCAGTATTCTGGGTTGACAGTTTTTTTTTCTGTTAAGACTTGAATTATATCTCATCATTCCCTTCTAGGCTCTAGGGTTTCTGATAAGAATTCAGCTGTGAGTCTAATTGGAGACCCTCTGAAAGTAATCTACTGCATCTCTAGCACACATTTCAGAAACTTTTCTTTGTTTTACTGTGCAAAATTTGACTACAATGTGTTGTGGTGAAGATATTTTCTGATCATGTCTGTTAGGAGTTCTATGTGCTTCCTATAATTGGACATCCCTTTCTTCAAGTTGGGGAGGTTTCCTGTAATTATTTCACTAAAGAGGCCCACTAATCCATTCTCTCTTTCCAACTGCTGTCCTCAGCCCTTCAGTCTGGACTCATGCCATAGTCTATCTTGAGGATATCAGCATGGGTTGCTGCAGTCTGTTCTCACCTCTATCTCCAAGCTGCCACCCACTCTGGCTCTTGGCTACTACAGTTGTGTGCTGCGTTCATGTTTGTGCTGCACATCTGCACCCTCTACACAGGTTCATGGCATTCCTCTTCCTCTTGTAGGATTTCCAGTGGTGTCTTCTCTCCAATTTTTTCCAGTGTATGTTCTCAGCACCTTTATTGATGATCAGTTGACTGTTGGTACATGGGTTTCCTTTTATAATCTCTGTTTACTCTATTGGTCTATGGATCTATTTTTATGCCAATATCATGCTTAATACCATGCCAATACCATGTTTAATTATTGTAGATTTGTAGATCACACAGATCTTTCAATTCTTTGGTTAAATTTATTTCCAGATATTTTATTTCATTTTTTAATAACCATCAAAAATGCTTTCTTGATTTCTTATTTCAAATAATTTGCTATTGGTGAATGGTTTAAGCACCATGTTTATGATATTGGATCAATCATTCTGAATTTGTGTAGCTACTATCACCAGTGAGTTTTCTACTTTCTGATATTTTCTTATTGCTCACTAGCATCTCTTTCTTTCAGTTTGAAGAACCCTGTTTATCATTTATTGTAAGATTGGTTTGGTGGGTATGTATTCTCTCAGTTTTTATTTGTTTGGGAATCTATTTCTCCTTCACATCTAAAGGATACCTTTTGCTGGGAATAGTATTTTTTTCCTTCACTACTATGAAAGACTCATTTCATTCCCTGCTGGCCTGTTAGGCAAGTCTAAGGCAAATTGAGATCCCTTATGTGTTATTTGCTTCTTTTTGTCGCTTGCAATTTGTGAATCCTCTCTTTATATTTAAGCTTGGACAGGTTGATTATAATATGCCTCAGGGTATCTGAATTTTTAATTCTCCTTTTCTATAATATTTTACCTATGTTTTTGCTAGCTCTATTAGTAAAATTTGCTTTCTATAGTGTTTTTATTTTTTATATATTTTAATATTAGAATATTAAAATTTAAAAATATTTTCTATTGTGCATTACTGTTATCTTTAAGTATTACCTTACTTTCTAAAAATAAAAACTCTAAAAGTTCTTTAATTTGTAATATAAATTTTCCCTCTTATTATAGTCAGAGAAATACTTAAATGATCAGTAGTTGACTGAATGTTGCATTAGCTTTTACTGTTGAGTTAACTTATAAATATACATGTCAAGAATAGCATGCAAGTTTCAATCAGTGACTGAAGGTCTTTGGTATTTCAAGGCAAGTTTTTTTCTGAGATCATACAAAAGCCCAGAAGAATGTTGTGTCTTATCTGGTGAAGACTGCCATGGACATTGAATAGGAGAGAACTGTCATATAAGTCATCTATTTCATATATCTGTCCAAGATGGCTTACAGAGAAATAAAAATCATAGTGCTTCTGTAAGACACTAAATTTAATTGATTTATTTACTGATTACTAAGCAATTAACCAGAATAAAAATTGTTTCAGTATATGGAAGTAAAATAAAATGCATACTTTAACATAAAATTTTGGACTTGATAATTCCTAAAAATTTAGGACATCCATTAAAAATATATGAAATATCCATTTCATAACAGGATTTTGTTAAACATTGGGGTCATCACTCTTAGTGTCCAAGTTTTTTTTTTAATTTTTTTAACTTTTATTTAATAAATATAAATTTCTGAAGTACAACTTTTGGATTACAGTGGCTCCCCCCCCCCCATAACATTCCTCCCACCTGCAGTCGTCCCATCTCCCACTCCCTTTCCCATCCCATTCACATCAAGATTCATTTTTTTTTTCATTTTCAATTCTCTTTATATGCAGATCAGTTTAGTATATATTAAATAAAGCTTTCAACAATTTGCACCCACATAGAAACACAAAGTATAACATACTGTTTGAGTACTAGTTATAGCATTAAATCACAATGTACAGCACATTAAGGACAGAGATCCTACATGAGGAGTAAGTGCACAGTGACTCCTGTTGTTGACTTAACAATTTGACACTCTTGTTTATGGCATCAGTAATCACCCTAGGCTCTTGTCATGAGTTGCCAAGGCTATGGAAGCCTTTTGAGTTCATTGACTCTGATCATATTTAGACAAGGCCATAGTCAAAGTGGAAGTTCTCTCCTCCCTTCAGAGAGAGGTACCTCCTTTTTTGATGACCTGTTCTTTCCACTGGGATCTCACTCACAGAGATCTTTCATTTAGGTTTTTTTTTTTTTTGCCTGAGTGTCTTGGCTTTCCATGCCTAAAATACTCTCATGGGCTTTTCAGCCATATCTGAATGCCTTAAGGGCTGATTCTGAGGCAAGAGTGTTGTTTAGGACATCTGCCATTCTATGAGTCTGCTGTATATCCCGCTTCCCATGTTGGATCGTTCTCTCCCTTTTTTATTCTATCAGTTAGTATTAGCAGACACTTGTCTTGTTTATATGATCCCTTTGACTCTTAGTCCTATCATTATGATCAATTGTGAACTGAAATTGATCACTTGGACTAGTGAGATGGCATTGGTACATGCCACCTTGATGGGATTGAATTGGAACCCCTGGTATGTTTCTAACTCTACCGTTTGGGGCAAGTCAGCTTGAGCATGTCCCAAATTGTACATCTCTTCCCTCTATTATTCCCACTCTTATATTTAACAGGGATCACTTTTCATTTAAGTTTCAACACTTAAGAATAATTGTGTATTAATTACAGAATTAAACCAATAGTATTAAGTAGAACAAACAGAAAAAAAATACTAAAAGAGATAAAGTATTAAGTTGTACATCAACAGTCAGGGCAAGGGCCGATCAAGTCACTCTTTCTCATAGTGTCCATTTCACTTCAACAGGTTTTCTTTTTGGTGCTTGGTTAGTTGTCACCAATCAGGGAGAACATATGATATTTGTCCCTTTGGGACTGGCTTATTTCACTCAGCATGATGTTTTCCAGATTCCTCCATTTTGTTGCAAATGACTGAATTTCATTGTTTTTTTACTGCTGTATAGTATTCTATAGAGTACATATCCCATAATTTCTTTATCCAGTCTACTGTTGATGGGCATTTAGGTTGATTCCATGTCTTAGCTATTGTGAATTGAGCCGCAATAAACATTAAGGTGCAGATCGCTTCAAGATTCATTTTCAATTATCTTTGTACACAGAAGGTCAATTTAGTATATACTAAGTAAATATTTCAACAGTTTGAACCCACACAGAAACACAAAATATAAAGTACTGTTTGAGTACTAGTTATACCATTAATTCACATAGTACAACACATTAAGGACAGAGATCCTACATGGGGAGTAAGTGCACAGTGACTTCCATTGTTGATTTAACAATTGA
Source organism: Lepus europaeus (assembly GCF_033115175.1). Taxonomy (NCBI): domain Eukaryota; kingdom Metazoa; phylum Chordata; class Mammalia; order Lagomorpha; family Leporidae; genus Lepus; species Lepus europaeus. The sequence goes on along the minus strand of NC_084829.1, from coordinate 60,397,892 downwards.
CACTCTTATTTATGACATCAGTAATCACCTGAGGCTCTTGTTATGAGTTACCAAGGCTATGGAAGCCTCCTGAGTTCTCCAACTCCAATCTTATTTAGACAGGGCCATAGTCAAAGTGGAAGTTCTCTCCTCCCTTCAGAGAAAGGTATCTCCTTCTTTGATGGCCCGTTCTTTCTGCTGGGATCTCACTCAAAGAGATCTTTTCATTTAGGTCATTTTTTTTAACTTTTACTTAGTAGATATAAATTTCCAAAGTACAGTTTATGGATTACAATGGCTTCCCCCCCCCATAACTTCCCTCCCACCTATACCCCTCCCATCTCCCGCTCCCTCTCCCATTCCATTCACATCAAGATTCATTTTTTATACAGAAGATCAATTTAGTATATATTAAGTAAAGATTTCATCAGTTTGCTCCCACACAGAACACAAAGTGCCAAATACTGTTTGAGCACTAGTCATATCATTAATTCACATTGAACTACACATTAAGGACGGAGATCCTACATGGGGAGTAAGTGCACAGTGACTCCTGTTGTTGACTTAACAAATTGACACTCTTGTTTAAGGCGTCAGCAATCTCCCCAGACTCTAGTCATGAGTTGACAAGGCCATGGAAGCCTCCTGAGTTTGCCGACTCTGATCATATTTGGACAAGGCCATAGTCAAAGTGGAAGTTCTCCCTTAAGAGAAAGGTACCTCCTTCTTTGATGGCCCGTTCTTTCCACTGGCATCTCACTCGCAGAGATCTTTCATTTAGGTTTTGTTTTGTTTTGGTTTGGTTTGTTTTTTTTTGCCAGAGTGTCTTGTCTTTCCATGCCTGAAATACTCTCATGGGCTTTTTAGCCAGATCTGAATGCTTAAGGGCTGATTCTGAGGGCAGAGTGCTATTTAGGACATCTGTCATTCTATGAGTCTGCTGTGTATCCTACTTCCCATGTTGGGTCATTCTCTCATTTTTAATTTTATCAGTTAGTATTAGCAGACACTAGTCTTGTTTATGTGATCCCTTTGACACTTAATCCTACCATTATGATCAATTGTGAACAGAAATTGATCACTTGGACTAGTGAGATGGCATTGGTACATGCCACCTTGATGGGATTGAATTGGAATCCCCTGGCACGTTTCTAACTCTACCACTAGGAGTAAGTCTGATTGAGCATGTGCCAAACTGTTCATCTCCTCCCTTTCTTATTCCCACTCTTACATTTAACGGGGATCACTTTTCAGTTAAATTTAAACAACTAAGAATAATTGTGTGTTAATTAAAGAGTTCAATGAATAGTATTAAGTAGAACAAAAAAAATACCAAAAGGAACAAGGTAGTGAGTTTTTCCTCAACAGTCAGGACAAGGGCCAATTAAGTCATTTTTTCTCATAGTGTCCATTTCACTTCTTCAACAGGTTTTCTTTTAGGTGCTCAGTTAGCTGTCACCGATCAGGGAGAACATATGATTTTTGTCCCTTTTGGACTGGCCTATTTCATCCAGCATGATGTTTTCCAGATTCTTCCATTTTGCTGCAATGACTGGCCTTCTTTTTTTTTTTTACTGCTGTATAGTATTCCATTGAGTACACACCCCATAATTTCTTTATCCAGTCTTCTGTTGATAGGCATTTAGGTTGACTCCATGCCCTAGCTATTGTGAATTGAGCTGCAACAAACATTCAGGTGCAACCTGAATATAGCCCTGCCATATAACCCAGCCATCCCACTCCTTGGAATTTACCCAAAGGAAATTAAATTGGCAAATGCAAGCCGGCGCTGCGGCTCAACAGGCTAATCCTCCACCTTGCCGCGCCAGCACACCGGGTTCTAGTCCCGGTAGGGGCACCGATCCTGTCCCGGTTGCCCCTCTTCCAATCCAGCTCTCTGCTGTGGCCAGGGAGTGCAGTGGAGGATGGCCCAAGTGCTTGGGCCCTGCACCCCATGGGAGACCAGGAGAAGCACCTGGTTCTTGCCATCGGATCAGGGCGGTGCGCAGGCAGCAGCGCGCCTACCGCGGCGGCCATTGGAGGGTGAACCAACGGCAAAAAGGAAGACCTTTCTCTCTGTCTCTCTCTCACTGTCCACTCTGCCTGTCAAAAAAAAAAAAAATTGGCAAATGCAGGAGCTGTCTAGACTACTTTTAATGCCTAACTCAGTGTAAATGCTATGTAAATTGTTACATTGTGTTGTTTAGGGAATAATGACAAGAAGTTTAGAAGAGATGCAATTTGTTTTCAAATGTTTGTTATTCCTGACTGGCTGTGGATATGGAAAGCTGACTGTATTTGCTTTGCAAGAAAAATCCTGAAGCTTGTAGAAATTTCAAAACCAGGATACCAAGAAATGGGAGGGTGTTACTTAGCAATCTGGGAGACTTAACTCATAGTAATTGGCATATGTATAGTTGTGATTTGCATTCCAGGCATTTAAACTGAGATATTCCTGATCAGGTTGAAGGTACTGTGAGTAGCAAATCTCTTTCCCCAAGATATAAGATGGAGAGAGTCTTTGGAGAATTGCCTCGCTGAATTGGTAAGTTAGTTTTCTCCGGATTTTGGTGATTTCCCCAGTTCTCCCATAATTCCTCAGTGCTCTGGCCATTTTCTGGTAAGTCATGATCTTCCGGTTACCTTTTCTTTTTCCCCAGAGTTCAGCCAGTTTTTCTTTGTTTTTTGGTACAAATTGAAAGATGCCTTTGTTTTTATCGACCCACTGAATACAGGATGCCATCTCAGGATTACACAGGGATTCGTAAAGGTATTCAAACAGTCGGAGCTTCTTCCTGCCTTTTCCGCCTTTTTGTGGGAAAACAGTAGGTTGCACCAATTGGTTTTCAGTTGCATTCTGCAGAGATTGGTGGACATTTCCTTCAAGATAGAGGTCTGAAGCATTGTTTTTTATGGTTCTCCAACTAGGAACAGATTCCTCTGTAGGCACCACTTCATAGCAGCTGGAGTTTCCTCTGACGTAAGGACAATGACTGATGAAAGCCAGGTAATTTTTGTAATCTGGGGAGTACTCGAAATCTCCTAGTGAATGCTGCCTGAGTACCTCAAAAGCATCTTCAAATGCTTGGCCCAGCCTGTCTTGTTCCACACAAGTCTGCATGCTTCATTAATAAACTGACAATCCTGCATGGCTCCAATTCATGGTGGCTGTGAGAGAGAGACAGAGAGAAAAGTCCTCCCTCCACTGGTTTACTCCCCCAGTGGCTGCTACGGTCGGCACTGCGCTGATCCCAAGAAGGAGCCGGGTGCCTTTTCCTGGTCTCCCGTGCAGATGCAGGAAGTGCCATCCTCCCTCTCCAAGTTTTTTTTTTTATATGAGACTTAATCAGAGTGGGCTCTAGGACATACATTAAAAATTCTCATTGCCATTTGCCAAATTGGTTACTGTATTCCTGATACTTTATTTCATTTAAAGTTTTCTTATAAGAAATCAAGTAATCAAATAATGCTCATTATGGCTTTAAATAATCAAAGTTTTAGTGTTGAAAGTACTGATATCTATGGGAGAATAAGGTGTTGACACTCATGATTCGTGTGATTTTAAAGGCCTAATACATAATTAATAATTAATAATTTCAGAAGAAAAACACTTGCTAGCAAGAAAAACCTTTTGGAGAAAACTAAAATCTATGAAATCATTCATATATAAGGTAGATAATCCTCTTTTATCAGGAAGGATGAGCATCTAAGATCTGGTAATACTGGAATAAATTTTAAATCAAGAACATTGATTTCATTTCCAAGTCAAAATGACTACAGTGTAACCAGGATAAACCTCTGTGAAGCTTTCTAATTATGCAGGGATCAAAATTTCTAGAATTTCAGTCAAAGAGATCTAGATTTGAACTTTCAGACAAATTCCTAAGTTTTATGACTGCTTCATTGTCTTGACTAAGATGAGACCAAGAGTAACTCTTAATTGAAGAAATTCTTAGAAAAATCCAATACTGTATGTTGCTGGTGGTATGCGGCCCCATGACCACATGTCCCATAATTTTTTTTTTTTTTTTTTTGTGGAAGGACATGAGCTTCATGAAGCATCACTGACATTTTAAGAATATGATAACGCAAGGCAAGAAGTGAAGAAATAGATGTATGAGGAGTTCTGCAGAATTTATTATATCTCTTACTCTTTATCATATAAAATGAAACCTAATAGGAATTTTGTATAATACTCCTAATAGAGAATAGATGTGATCCTTTTCTCAGTGCACTTAATTTCAAAAGCTCAATTGCATATCATTACAGTGCATTGCTGAAGTTACAAAAAATAGGTCAGTGGAGAGCTGTGGCCAGTCCATACTGGCAAGTGAGAGTGCACATCTATTTTCACCTCTGAGTTCAGTGACATATGTTGAGAGCTTGAGATTGTCCATGAGTGTTTGCAGCACAAATACAGGCAAATCATACAAATCAGGGTCAGGTTGGCAACCATTTAACAATGCACTGCATCAGTGATTGCATTGTAGGGGTTTCCAGTGAGAGTTTTGTGGTCATTTGGATTACCCAAGTCACTGCAAACATCAAAGGGAAATATTCTACATTCATTACATATACTTCAAACAGATGATTGGAGTTAATTAACCCACATAAGAGTTCTTAGAAGTCAAAAAGCAAGTTTTAACTTTAATCAAGAAACTACAGAGGTAATCAGAACAAGCTAAAACAGTTGACCTAATTTACAGAGGCCCTGACTTAAACATGTAAATTTCATCTAGTAAACAGTTGGATTTTGTATCTCAGATACTAAATAGCAGTATTTGTATTTCTTATGTATTATTAATAATATTGTTGTATGTAATAACAATAATAAAGCTCAAAATTGCAGTGTTTAATCTTCATACAGTTCATCTCCTTACAAAACAGATAAGCATTTAAAAGCATTTTAGACATTATATTTTAATGGGTCAATAACTCTATCAGCCAGTGATAATATTTATAAAATCACTGTGATATTTCTTTCTCATAAAAGCGGATGCATTTATACTTCTGATACAGGGCTTAAAATGAAAGAAAACATATCATGCACTCTTAGTAATGTGTGTTGACAGTTCCATTACTTTATCCATGTACCCAGGTTCACTAAAACATGGTGGGTCATTGACCTCACCCCCTTGTTCTCAGCTAAAAAGCACAGTGAAAATGGATGCCCCATTTTCCACAGAAAAGAAAACCATGTTTTCTGGGAGCAGATTACAATTCAGTAGAAACTGATTTAAACAATATGAGGTTTAGCAAGATATCACACATTCACAGCACCTCTTAGTTTTCAGGTCAGCTCCTCATCTACTCTTTACAAGGTGACTATTTGACCCAAAAATAAAGTGTTCACTTTAGAGATAATAAATGGCCAACTTGCGGTTTTAAAAATTTAAATTTTCTCCTTTTTTAATCTATAGTGCTGATGAATTGCAGATAAAGTTTTGTAATGCCGTTTTAGTTTACTTTTACATGACTTGGATATATTCACCTTGCCTTATGAGTAACTTTTGTTCTCTGTAAAATCAAAGCAAACTGAAGAGGTTATTTTGATGCAATCTTCCTCTGCCATTTTCCTTCACCCTTAACACAACACATGCCTAGAGAAGTGCACAATTTTTTTTGCAAATAATATTTTATTGTCCCTTTAGTTTTCATGATAATGAGGGTGTTTGCTTATATTTTGTTGAAGAAATAATTACAACAGTAGAGTTTGGGGAAAGGATTGGGATCTGAGAATAATGGTAATAAAAATAAATATCCAAATATATTTGAAAAAGGCAAATTTATTTTGTCTAATGTCCGTTTTGATTGGCTATCTAATTCTAATTCACAGAATAATAATCAGATCAAAGCTTTAACATTTTTAATGGGTTAGTTCAATATTGAATTATAGAACAGATAAACTGCCTTTTAGTTGTTTAATAAAGAGTTTTTTTTCACTTCTTATATGAAACCACCTGTCTATAGCTTCTGCTAAAGTCACATTTTGCTAAAAATTTTAAAACAAATAAGTAATGAATTAAAGTAACATACTGAATATTTTTTAAAAGTTTATTTGTTTAATTGCAAGGAAGAGTTAGAGAGAGAGAGAGAAGGAGAGAGACAAGGAGACAGGTCTTCCAACCTCTGATTCACTCCCCAAATTGTCACGAGAACTGGAGCTGGGCCAATCCAAAGCCAGGAGCCAGGAACAAGAAACTTCTTCCTGTCTTCCATGTGGGTGAAGAGGCTACCGACAGAAATGGAAAAAATAGTTGCAAACTATGCAACAGATAAAGGGTTAATAACCAGAATCTACAAAGAGATCAAGAAACTCCACAACATCAAAACAAACAACCCACTTAAGAGATGGGCCAAGGACCTCAATAGATATTTTTCTTTTTTTTTAATATATATTTTTTAATTTTTTTTGACAGGCAGAGTGGACAGTGAGAGAGAGACAGAGAGAAAGGTCTTCCTTTTGCCGTTGGTTCACCCTCCAATGGCCACCGTGGCCGGTGCACCATACTGATCCAATGCCAGGAGCCAGGTGCTTATCCTGGTCTCCCATGGGGTGTAAGGCCCAAGCACTTGGGCCATCCTCCATTGCACTCCCGGGCCACAGCAGAGAGCTGGCCTGGAAGAGGGGCAACTGGGACAGAATCGGGACTAGAACCTGGTGTGCCAGTGCTGCAAGGTGGAGGATTAGCCTGTTGAGCCATGGCATTGGCCAATAGACATTTTTCGAAAAAGGAAATCCAAATGGACAACAGACACATGAAAAAATGTTCAAGATCACTAGCAATCAGAGAAATGCAAGTCAAAACCACAATGAGGTTTCACCTCACCCAGGTTAGAATGGCTCACATGCAGAAATCTACCAACAACAGATGCTGGTGAGGATGTGGGGAAAAAGGGACACTAACCCACTGTTGGTCAGACTGCAAACTGGTTAAGCCACTATGGAAGTCAGTCTGGAGATTCCTCAGGAACCTGAATATAACCCTTAATGTTCTTATCAATTTTTTGAGATCCGCTTCTTGCATTTCTTCTATCTCATCATCTTCATAATCTTGAATTGGGGTGTCTTTTTCATTTGGGGGCATCATGGTGTCTTCCTAGTTCTTGTTATCTCAGTTTCTCCGTTTGTTTGGCATATTGGAGATATTCTTTGGTTTCTTCGCTGTGGTGCTTTTTCTCATAATACTATGACTCTAGATTAAGTGTACTGTCTGCTTTTGATGGATCCTTAGAGGCTGTGATGGGTGTGGCCAGAGAGCTCTCTTTGGTTCTTCAGGGTAAAGGGTGTGCCAAAGGTGACTCACCTAGATTGTTCTCTCGCTCGATCACTCTCTCTCTCTCTTTTTTTTTTTTTTTTTGACTCAGTTGGGAAGTAATTCTGCACAGCTGAGTGGAATTGAGGGTAGTTGATGTATGAAATCTGGCCCCTGTGGGTATTCGTCTACCCTTGGGACCACACAAAGAGTTTATGCAGCCCTCAGTGTGGTCTCAAATTTCTCCGCAGTCTCTCACCAGGTTGCCAAGGTTACCAAGCTTGTGTATTCGGTGAGTTCTCTCCCCCCCCCCCCCCCCAGATTTTCACAGTCTCAGTTCGTTAGCTCCACACTTTCACTAGATCCTAACCTCCTGTTGTTTCTCCCCACCAGAGTCAGGTTTTTCTGCTTGGCTAATGGCAGGCGCCGCTTTACATACGTAAAATGGTGCCTGCTCTTTGTCTTGCTCGGCTTTGTAAGGTGAGTGGAGAGAGAGGCTAGTGTCCGTGCTGGTTCCCCTTATTTATTAGTTTTTTTCTCTCCTCCAGTCAGCCTGGTGAACTTTCCCCAGTGGGGCCTCAGGCCTCGTTCTGCCTTTCCCCGCCAATGTCTCGGGTTACCGAGGTTTTTGTCTCACCTCCCCTTCCAGTGCTGGCGCACAGACTCTGCGGCTGGGCTTCCATGCAGTGGGTGACCTTGTTCTCTCCGTAGGTCCTCTATGTCACATCCACTAGATCCGGAAGAGTTTCCTCTGCAGTTTTTTCCTGAGCCTTTTCCTGAGGCTACAGTAACTCCACTTTTATTAAACTATCTTTTCCCGGACTGTTGGTGAGTGCCCTCACTATTCTGCCATCTTGGCTCCGCCCCCCGCTTATGGCATTGTTCTTATGAAAGTTTTTCATCCCTCTGAAAGGGTCTCCTAATTAATGGCAAAATCACCTTGAGCCAAACCAGGTTATCCAGCCTCTAGATTGCAGGGATTCATCTCATTATTTGGCTACTGTGATTCTCTATGTTAGCTTCTTAACGGTAGGACACAAAATACTAATGCTTTCTAGGTATGTGTGGGTATATCCTTTACAACTCATGATATATTCTAAAATAATGAATTCAAAGAATAAAGATATCTGCCATTCTGAAAGCATTTTATAAGGAAAGAATCTGAATTTTAACATAGTCCTTTCTAACACAAAGTTGCTCCTGTAATTATAAGATAAAAATAAATTAATAATGAGAGGACAAGCACTGAGACTTTTTTACTTTAAATAAATTCCTTATGTTCATCTTAGGAACCTCACTTAATTGATATCCACTGCCAACACCCTGCAGTAATAGAATACTGTATCTCCACTTCAACTCACAAATTAAGACTTGCCTTCGTTTTCTTGGCAGGAGTAGTTTTTTCCTATTAAATTGCACCATAGCTGTTAATAACAGAGCTGCTTAATTTTGTAATCTCCTGTTTTTTCACTTATTTATGTTAGTATACTTTTGTCTACTTATATAAATGTCCAGCTACCCCTCGTCTTCTGCCCGATGTGCATTCATTTATTCATTTTTCTATGAACTGTTCATAGCAAACTTTGAAAACTCATATTTGCTGCCAAGAATCGCAGATTCTATTGGGGGTTGAAGTGTTGGTAAACAAATGAAAATTGCTGATTATACCTAAATTGGGCTTATGCATAAGAAACCTCTGTGTAGCTATATGTCTTTAACAATCCATGCAAAAATGAAAAATGCTGATGAAATAAATATTTTAAGTGAAATATATTTGATATATGCAATTTGGATCTACATTTGAAAAAGCATTGGAAGAAAGCAAAACCAAACAACTTGCCTAGATGTTTGGTCTTCTTCAGGCACAATTTTCTCATTTTTCAGGAATTATAGAATGTGGAGCATTGGTATAGTGACAAAAGCTGCCTTGGATAAGCATTAGGTAAAAATTTTCAGACAAACTTCATCCTATGGCTGGTTTATGATACTTGATGTCCTAAACACCAAAGGCCAAGTCTTGGTCATATAGTATTACTAAGGCTCAACTCATTACTTACACATAATAGCAATACAGTTAACTTGTTGGATGGCTTATTGGTTTGCAATTCATTATAATCTTCACTGAACAACAAGGGTTTTTCACTTAAACCACATAAGCTCATATACATGGCTGTATTTCAGATTTGTCAGCTCCTTGAAATATGGACAAAACTTTATACATGCTTATGACTAATCTTCAGAGGAGTGGGAGACAGAAGAATTTTGATCTATTAAGGTATGGGACTATATTAGAAATTATTTGTATGGCCAGCGCCGTGGCTCAATAGGCTATTCCTCTGCCTGCGGCACACCAGGTTCTAGTCCCAGTTGCTCCTCTTCCAGTCCAGCTCTCTGCTGTGGCCCAGGAGTGCAGTGGAGGATGGCCCAAGTCCTTGGGCCCTGCACCCGCATGGGATACCAGGAGGAAGCACCTGGCTCCTGTTTTCGGATAGGCACAGTGCGCCGGCCGTAGCGTCCATTTGGGGGGTGAACCAACAGAAAAAGGAAGACCTTTCTCTCTGTCTCTTTCTCTCTTTCACTGTCCATTCTGCCTGTCAAAAAAAATAAAAAATTATTTGTATGTTCATTTATTTTATCCTTACCAAAATTTCTAGTCTGAGGATATATTTTGTTACCTACTCATTCTAAAATTCTTCAATTTTAGCAAATCTGAAGAAATAGTTTGGAGCGTTTATATAGTTACTGAATGAAATATATTCAAAGCATTGACAAAACTGTATAAATAATAATGTAATTAGGTACCTCTAATGAATACAACCTATAACATGCTATACACATGTATAAAATTTAATAATATGCTAGAAAATAATATCTATACTTTTAAATACGTCTGGAGACATGATATTATGAAAAAAACCTGGAATTTGTAACAGAAAGATTTTAAGCATTTTATCATCTAGTTGAATATAAAAAGAGGCCATACTTGCACTTGTCCAGTAGTGACAAGTGGCATGACATACTGTTTGGTTATTGACACAAAAAATGTCTATTTTGATTGTGTCTAAAGTAATGCTTCAGGTACAAAATGGCTGTTCTTTTAAATGCATCTTATAGGACAGCTGGATATATTATTCAGGAGGTTTGGGAGATGATTCTTCCCTGTTGGACTGCCACAATTCATTAGCAAACATGAATGAGAGTCTTTCTTGATTTAAGAAGCTGTAAATCCTCCCTTCTATATCATATCATATGGGTTCTGATTCAGTACTCTCCAAGTGCATGTGAAGACTTCTGGAATTTGAGAAGCTTAATGAACATATTCACTATTCACAATTTTCGGGATTTGTGCAGTTATCTTACTCTTCTTCCAGGACAGTTGTGGTTTCTTATAATTATTTTGTGACAAAATATCATGAAAATATAATTTTTCCAATATACTTGTACAAATTAGGTGTAACCATTCCTTGCTAATGTATTTCTACCCACTTAGATGATTCCCATTTTTTAAAATAATATTTAAAAGCACACTTTTTACATTAGTGTCAGCTCAATAGCTGTAAATCATGCAGATAAGCTTCCTCCACTATGTAGTGAGCAGTGAGGAAGCACCCCCCCAAATTCTTGGGAATGCTTGACAGCATATTCCACCCCTATTGAAGCCCTGTCCCAGTCTTTAGAAACATAGCCCAAACTTTATTAGACTAAGAGGATATTGATCCTCTGAGTCTGTAAAAAAAGCAGCCTAAAATACCCTTGGTAAAGTCATGTATTTTTTTTTTTTTGACAGGCAGAGTGGACAGTGAGAGAGAGACAGAGAGAAAGGTCTTCCTTTTGCCGTTGGTTCACCCTCCAATGGCCGCCGCTTTACATGTGAGATCTTTAATGCTTTATTGTCTCTGATGTAATTATTGTGTAATATTTTTTAATACCCACCATGCTGTTTAATATACTGAGTGCTTTATATGTCTTTACATAAAAGCCTGAGAAATCTCTGTAAAGTAGTTTTCCTTAATTAGAATATGAGGAAACTGAAGCTCAGACAGATCAAATAACTTGCTCAAAGTTATAGCAGTTGTTAAAAAGCCGGCATTGGCTCTAGTGTCTTGCTTGTTGCTCTTCTGGTCACTTGACACACTTCTGGTTTTCCAGTAAGTCAGAAGCAGAGAATGAAATCAAGACCAGAACACTGTCTGAAGCTTCAAGCCAGAAGCAAAAAGAGAAGTACGATATGCTCTTATCTCCAAGCTGTCCACTGCTGAACTCCTGAGGCCCTGATTAGTTACAGTAGGAAGTATCAATCTTTTCTTTGTTCCAAACAAAGTCTGTTTAGGACTCAGAGGCAATGCCATGACAGCAGGCTTGTAACTCTGACTGCTACCTGCTCTGGAGCAATTTTTCAGTGAAGTGTCTACAACAGTGCAACATCTCTCAACCTCAAACATCTACAAAGCTTCTTGAAACGGAAAGTTTTCTCATGTACTCCTTATGCTGAAGTGAATTCTTTTGATTATAATATACCTTAAACCTGTGCAAACTTAATAGTATGTATACAGTCTTTTAAAAAATTATTTATTCATTTATTTGAAAGGCAGAGTTACAGAGAGACAGAGGCAGAGAGAGAGAGAGAGACAGAGAAACAGACAGGTTTTCCATCTGCTGGTTCATTCCCCAGATAGCTGCAACGGCAAGAGCTGCACTGATCCAAAGCCAGGAGCCAGGAGCTTCTTCTGGGTCTCCCATGCAGGTGCAGGGCCCCAAGGAGTTGGGCCATCTTCTACTGCTTTACCAGGCCACAGCAGAGAGCTGGATCAGAAGTGGAGCAGCCGAGACTTGAGCCAGCACCCATATGGGATGCTGGCACTGCAGACTGGGGCTTTAATCACAGCAGTGGCCCCGATATACAGTTTATGTTTGGAGTTATAACAGAGCTATGAAACAAAATATTTGATACACAAACAATAGAACATTTCAACCTAATATTATCATAAGGTTTTATTTCAGTGTGTTAGATATACAGTAACATACATGAATTATGTGTAATATTATATGAATTTTACATACACATTTATATTCATTTTTAATAAAGTTTTAATTTCAGAATAGACCAAGACCAATGCTTTGTTGCATTTGTCATTCCTAGACTAGCAAGTGTCTTGTGATTGTGGAATTATTCCACCATTTCTGCATAGTTTATTTAATTAATTATATTTTTAAAAGATTTTTATCATCACACATTACAGATTTGAAAATTTGAACAAATCATTTGTGGAACTCTGAAATCTCTGAAAAATTGTGGACCTCAATGTGAAATACTCAAGGGGAGTGTTTTTGTAATATGCCTTTTGTGCAAGCTTTTTGAAGTTTTTACCGTATCAGCTTAGAAGGAGCAATTATCTAATACCTAGCGATATAACCTTAAGAGATATCTGAGTGAAAACCTGTCCTGAGGGCCTTTTATAAGGAAACTTTCAGAAGAGGTAAAAGAAAACCTTTCTTTTACCACTTCACAACATGTTTGAAGACTAGTTTTGTAGGACATTTGTTTTTAAGCTAATGGGTTGTTTTCTGTTCAGCTTACTTGGACAAAATTTGAGTGTATTCCATTAATGCTGACAATACTTGCAGGATCTTCAGAAACTACATCTGTGTTCAGCACTATATTTCAGAGAAAGTTACAGTGGGGACACTGCAAATAACTAGAACAATACCCATAATGTCAAGATAATGTTCTTTTTTTGTAACCAAGTGAATTGGTAAAAAGGATTGACACTAGCCTTGCTCTGCTCTCGGGAGGGTTGTTAGGAAGGCTGTGTAATGAAATTGGCGACAATAAAAGGACGTTGTCATGCTATTTGTAAAATTCTTTATAGCAGCTCTTGAAATTAAATGCATTCTTTATAGCTATGCTTATATTGTCATTTTATTCAAGTACTTATATTGAGATCTTTGGGGAAGAGTGTTCTTGTGCACAGAGAGAAAGTTGTAAAAGTGAGGTGAAAGTAGAAATAACTAAATGGAGGTACCTAAGTAGCATTTTTTCTATTTCAGAATGCTCTAATATAGACAGAATAAGTCAATAATTAACAACTTTTCAGTTAGAAAATTACTATTTATTTATGTCTAGAGTCAAACTCTCTTTGCATCTGGAAAAGAAAACAAGCACAGAATGCTCAAATTTAAGGGTTAGAGTTATGATGCAGTGGGTTAGACTGCCATGTGTGGTACCAGCGTCTCACATGGGCATCAGTTTAAGTTAGGGCTGCTCCATCTCTGATCCAGCTCCCTGCTGCTGCACCTGGGACAGCAGTGGAAGATGCCCCAAGAGCTTAGGACTCTGCCACCCACCTGGGAGACCCAGATGGAATGACAGGCTTCTGGCTTAGGCCTGACGCAGTTCTGGATGTTGAGACCATTTGAGGAGTGAACCAGTGGATGGAAGATTTCTCTCTCTCTGTCTCTCCCTTTCTCTCTGTAACTCTTTCAAATAAATAAATAAATAAATCTTTAAAAAAATACTCACATTTAGACTATTGGAGGAAACCAATGAAAAGAAAATATATTTTAGTGACTTTCAACTCTGATCAAAAGGATATTACCATTTACTTGAAAAATCATAATATAGTGTGAATCATAACAGATTGGGTAGTTTTTATTTGATGTGAAATAACCATGTGATACAATAAAAGTTCTAAACCTTCCTTTGAACTTTACTTAGCTCTCCTTTTATGTAGGCACCTATGTCTTCTCAGAAACTTCTCTTTTTTTTATTCTTTTTATTATTTAATAAATGTGAATTTACAAAGTGCAACTTCTGTATTGTTGTGGCTTTCCCCCCCACAACCTCCCTCCCTCCCGCAGCCCTCCCTCTCCCACTCCCTCTCCCATCCCTCCCTTCATCGAGTTTCATTTTCAATTACCTTCATATACAGAAGATCAACTTACTATATACTAAACAAGGATTTCAACAGGCTGCCCTCACACAACCGCACAAGGTATAGGGTATTGTTTGACTAGTAGTGTTGTTTTTAAGTTTCATAGTAAAACACATTAAGGACAGAGATCCTACGTGGGGAACATGTACCCAGTGACTCCCGTTGTAGATTTAACAATTGGCACCCTTATTTATGGCGTCAGCAATCACCCGAGGCTCTTGCCATGAGCTGTCTAGGCTATGGAAGCCCCTTGAGTTCACCAACTCTGAACTTGTTTAGTCAAGGCCATGTCACAGTGGAGGTTCCTTCCTCCCTTCAGAGAAAGGCACCTCCCTCCCTGATGGCCTGAGAAACTTCTCTTTTAACACCTTTCTTTTTTATGGTTTCATGAGTTTTGGGTAAAACATAAATAAAATATAATCCACCTACCAACCAACTCAGTATAGAAACAATATACACATATAATTTAATACTAAACACCTTGTCCATGAAGGGTAAACATGTTTTTTAAGATATCTTGAAAAACCATAGATTTCTCAGCACATAAAACTATATTTCTTAGATAGTAAATAATGGAAAATAGAGAACATTACAGAATTAAATTTAAATGAGATATGTTTAGTAAATGCCAGAAAAGTCTGACTTTTTGTTACAAGTCATGCAACCACAATGAACCCTGTTTTCTTTAATGTTTCATTGATTTTATAGTAACAATTAGTGTTATCTGACAACTATTTGTGATTCTCCATTCTGAGTGTGGTGGGAAGGCACTCTCCAGCCCTTTGAAGTTATTTGTGGTTATGTGACTTGCTTTGGTCCGTGAATCACGGTGAGTGATAAAAGTCACTTCTGGAATAAAGTTATAAGAGGCAATGAGTGGACTTGTCTCTGGGTATTTCTCCCTCATTTATTGACTCACTACAATGGTTACTGTATTAGTCTGTTTCCCAGAATAAGAATGGTGTGGCATAAAGCCAGTGTTAGACCAAGAGGAGAAAGAGTATGAATGAGAAACATGCCGTGCTGTTTAAAACCATGGAGATTGAGGTGTCTGTATTATTAAACTTTCCTTCACTGATGGAGTCCCATTTCATTCACTGCCTATGTCAAAAATCAGCAGAGACTGACAACAATTAGTACTCATCTACAGGCTCAGAATCTTGGTGAAAATATGGATTAGAAAAGGAGACAAGAGACAGGGAAAGGTGGAGAAGAGTTATGGTTAACAGAGGGGAGGAGAAAGAAGAAGAATATAGGGGAGCAAAGAGAAGGACTGAAATAAATTTCCTTTTTAATTAAAACTATTCTCTAGGATATTCATTTTGCTTGCATAAGGAATATATTTTTAAGCAAAGAACTTGGAAAGGGAAGCATAAAATCCTTCTAAAGTAAATCCCGTGTTATTTTTCTGTATACACGTGTAGGCGTACTGCGGAGTGAAAGAATCTATAAAAATCTCATGTTCTAGTGCAAAATGACTAAGTGTGGTCTTAAGTGCTTCTGTGGGAACTTCAGAGACCACTGATTGGGACAGTTTTGCATATCTAGCTAATACAAAATGAGGTGAAATATACCAAGTCTGTTTACATGACGACAACTACGACATATGTTAAGTGGGAAATTCAGATACTTACACATTTTGTCTGAACATCCTCACTCTGCTGCATGGACTCAGTATTTATTTTGCCTTTGAGATACTACTAAGACGAAAGAGCACTCTAATTCTAAATAGCTCAATTTGTTTGCTACTAAAATTACTCATTCAATAACAACATAAAAAAGTGTATGCATTAACTATGCTGCAAACAAACAAAAAGAATCAAAACAAAAAGACAGATGCATCCACATTTTTTCATTAGATTGTGAAGCTAATTCAATTCAGAATGATTCAGTATTTACCAAATGCTTTGTTTGGGAACCATGATGTATTGTTCACATCATCTAAAACACAAAATGAACCATAACAACAACAGTTAACACTCAGAATGCTTACTAATTGCTAAGACTTGTTCTAAGTTTTTATCTAGAAAGCTCTCCAGTCCTCTAACATACACTGTTAGGAAGATGCTAAGTAATTTTGCATTTAACCTGATGCTGGGGAAGAGAGTTAAGTAACTTTCGAGCTAGTGGAGAAGCCAAGAATCAAGCCCAGGGCTCCTAACTTTTCTTGGAAAGAAGGCATCAAATTAGGGATCCCAGACATTAACTGAGTCTGATTTCCAAAAAAGATGATTGATTCTCATTTTGAAAGAAAAATTGTAACATAATATAATTGAAAAAATATATTTAAAATAAAAATACATTTATCTTCTTACTCTCTATAGTTAAACTCTTTAATTTTTTATTGTTATCCTAGACTTTATTAAAATCCATATAAGGTGCTGGCAGTGTGGCGTAGTAGGCTAGGCTTCTGCCTGGGATGCCAGCATCCATATGGATGCTGGATCATGTCTTGGCTGCTCCTCTTCTGATCCATCTCTCTGCTGAGGCCTGGAAAAGCAGTGGAAGATGGGCCAAGTTCTTGGGCCCCAGGAGCTCTTGGCTCCTGGTTTCAGATCTTCCCAGCCCTGGCCATTGGGCCATTTGAGGAGTGTACCAGCAGATGAAGGACTTTTTGGTCTTTCCCTTTCTTTGTAACTCTACTTCTCAATTAAATAAATAAAAAAAATCTTTAAAAAATCCCATACAAAACTTTTATCTAGTTGTAAGCTTAACAAAACATATGAGGATATTTCACAAACCTCCTGGAAAGTGCATGTTATGAAAAAACTATTCATGGATTTTTTTTTTTTTTGCACTGAAAGAAACCTTTCTTAAAATTCAGTTTCCTTGAATGTTTTGAAATAAATCACGTACTTTTAAAAAAAGATTTATTTTATTACTTTGAAAGGCAGATTTGACAGAGAGAGAAAAAAGATCTTTTTTTTTTTAAATTTTTGACAGGCAGAGTGGACAGTGAGAGAGAGACAGAGAGAAAGGTCTTCCTTTTGCCATTGGTTCACCCTTCAATGGCCGCCGCGGTAGGCGTGCTGTGACCGGCGCACCGCGCTGATCCGATGGCAGGAACCAGGTGCTTCTCCTGGTCTCCCATGGGGTGCAGGGCCCAAGGACTTTGGGCCATCCTCCACTGCACTCCCTGGCCACAGCAGAGAGCTGGCCTGGAAGAGGGGCAACCGGGACAGGATCGGTGCCCCAACCGGGACTAGAACCCCGTGTGCCGGTGCCGCAAGGTGGAGGATTAGCCTAGTGAGCCGCAGCGCTGGCCTAGAGAAAAGAGATCTTGTATCCATGATTAACCTCCCAAATCACAACAGCTGAGACTGGGTCAGGCCACATCTAGAAACTTGGAACTCTATCCAGATCACCCACATAAGTGGCAGGGGCCCAAGCACTTGGGCCATTTTCCATTGTTTACACAGGTACATTAGCAGAGAGTTAGATTAGAAGTGGAGTGGCTGGGACTCAAACTAGTGCTCTTATATGGTTTGATTAATCCTACTCTGACAAGTGGCAGCTTAATCCACTATGTCACAATGCTAGCCCCTGTAATTTTATATTCTATTTATTGTGTTTTTCTGCAAAGTAACTTTCCTAAACCCAGGTACTTTTTATTTATTCATTTTTTATTTTTTAAAATATTTTATTTATTTAGTTGAGAGGTAGACTTACAATGAGCAGGAGAGAGAGAAAGGTCTTCCATCCGCTGGTTCACTTCCCAAATGCCACAACAGCTGGATCTGAGCTGATCCAAAGCCAGGAGCCTGGAGCTTCTTCTGGATCTCTCTTATGGGTGCAGGGGCCCAAGAACTGGAACCATTTTCTACTGATTTCCCAGGCCACAGCAGAGAGCTGGGTCAGAAGAGGAGCAGCTGGGACTAGAACCAGCATCCATATGGGATGCTCCCACCACAGTTGGAAGATTAACCTATTGCACCACAACGTTGGGCCCCACCAATGTACTTTTTAAAATAATTGTACATATTACTGGATTTCTTATATTCCACGGAGTATATATACCAGAAATTCTTTATTATTTTCTGTTATTGGCCATTTTGGTTGCCTTTAGTTATTTCATTTCATAAATAACATGGCAATGAATTTTCATGAAATATTATTTCATTAAACATGTAATCATGCATGCATCTGCATAAATTTTATGATTTTTTTTTTGCCAAATTGTGTTCTAATTTAGTCTGTCATAGCGTATAAGTGTTAATAGCGCTATTATAAATTTGTTAGCCTTTGGAAATAAGATCAGTGTTGGCGAACTCAAGAGGCTTCCATAGCCTCATGACAAGAGCCTCGTGTGACTACTAACATCATAAATAAGAGTGTCAATTGTTAAATCAACAACAGGAATCACTGTGCACTTACTCCCCATGTAGGATCTCTGTCTTTCATGTGTTGTACTATGTGAATTAATGGTATAACTAGTACTCAAACAGTACTCTATACTTTGTGTTTCTGTGTGGGTGCAAACTGCTGAAATCTTTACTTAGTATATATTAAATTGATCTTCTGTATATAAAGATAATTGAAAATGAATCGATGTGAATGGGATGGGAGAGGGAGTGGGACATGGGATGATTGCGGGTGGGAGGGAGGTTATGGGGGGACAAGCCACTATAATTCAAAAGTAGTACTTTGGAAATTAATATTTATAAATAAAAGTTAAAAAACAACAAAACAAACAAACAAAAATTTGTTAGCCTTCGGGATTACTTATTTTAGATTTTTATTAGCTTAGAAGGTAAAAAATTGTATGTGATATTTAATTATTTTCTTTAATGTTATAAAATAATCATAAATTATCTTAAATTGGTTCTTTATGCTGATGCACTAAAAATATGTAGCATTTTTATTTCCTGTGATTATCTTACTTTTTTATTTACCAGTTCATGTAATGTCTCTTCCTGTTTAAGTATTTAGTCCATTAAACATTGAATTATCTATTCAGACTGATTTTATGCTGTAAGATCATGCAAGTCTATTTAGATAAGTGCTTAGTCTTTAACAGTTTCACCCAGTCCCCTCTCATCTGGATACTGGAGTCTAGATACATCTAAGAGCAGTTATATATCCTGACCTTGGAAGGGCAGAAGAGGGACTCAGGTCTTTACCTATCCCATAGGCACTCTGTAATTTCTGATGGAAATTAACTGATCTGGTTCTACTTTACCTAATGGGGAACACTGAGGTGTGAATGATGTGACTGCTCACTTACTGTTTTTGAGACAACTACTGGCACCCCCTGCAGAAGCTCATGCTTGAACAGTAAAACCTCATATACAGCAGCCACTTTGTCCAGTTGTATATGGGGCCTCTGTTTGCTTTCCTGTAAGCTTCCATGCTCAGCATCCACAAACCCTTACACTTGAGTGTGGCAAAATATGGGTCTCCTGTGCACATTGAATAGAGCTCAGGAAGCCTGGAGAGCTGCTTCACTCAGCTCACTTCTGGACTTCTTACCTAAATACTACCCCATACCATGCTGATGTAATCATATAAGGATGTTCTCCCAGAGAATTTAAACTGCTTAAACAGATGAGGGAATGAATCTAGCAGCATCTGTCACCTTTCCAAAGCTCTTGGGCTGTCTAAACCAAGGGTAACATATTTTACTAGATATTTCTCCTTGGCGCTTCATTAGTTGAGGATGTACACAAGGGAACGTACTATATCCACTCCCTCCTATGTCGTCTTTCTTTTATTTTTCTGAAACTTTTCAGGCAGAAAGGGACAAGCTTTTACTGTTAAATTCACTTCTAGTGTTGTATCCTGTTCTGAAGTGTTGTTCAACTTGCCTACTTTATGAGATCTAGCAGTGATGAACCAGGGCACAGCGCCAGAGGGAAGTGACTTGCTACATAGGAAAAAAACCTGAGGAATATCTATTAAACTTATAAATTGAGGAGAAATGTTCGCACAATACTGTAAAATGTACACCTTTATCTCTATTAATTTTTACACAGTGACAATGCTGGTATCACAGATATTTCAGTTGAGATGCAGAAATTAATAACTTCCCCAACATTTAGCTCAGGCTTCCATCCAAAGACAACCCATTTCATCCCTCATAGCATGGGGTTGGATATAATTTTAGTTTTTTCTATCTTAAATCCTTTGTTTTTACTTGCTTGAAATATAAAGAATTTCTTAAAGCTTTGGCTTAATATCTTTTGCCAGCTTTGGAAGATTCTTGGGCAGCATTTTTTATGCTTTCTGATGCATAATGTCTATTCTCTACTTCCAGAACTCCAGAAATGTTCCAATTTTATTATATATAATTTATAAATGTTCCATCTTATAGCTAAACTAATTATAGTTTCTGCTATGCATAATATAGTTTTATATCCATCTATTAAATTTCTGTAATTTTTATTGGATTTTTCTATATAGATTGCAATTCTATGGTAAAATATTCACCTTTCATTTAAATTCATGCTTAATTTATTATTTTATTTTTTAATTTCCTATATATATAAGTGTGATAATGCATATAGTCAGTAGTAAAGATCAAACAAGGTTACTTGATATTTCCATCTCTTTAAACATTAAAAAATTTTTATTAAATGTAAGTGTATATATTATATAATATAGCATGACATTTCAGTAAACATATACAGTATGTGCTGATTAAATCAGATTAATGAATAATTTCATTACTTTATGATTGGAGATTTCAAGCTCCTCTCTTCTATTTGCTCAAAAAATACATAATTGGTTATTGTTAACTATAATCACCCCTCTGTGATATATAACTGTAGGAACTTATTCCTTCTATCTACCTGATAGCCGTTATCTACTAGCCCTTAAACGTCTCTACCTCCACTTCCCTCAGCTTCTAGTAATCATTATTCTGGTGAATTCCTAAAGCCTCCACATATGAGGGAAAATATGTGGCACTTGTCTTTGTCTGGCTTATGTCACCTAATATATAATGTCCTCCAGTTTCATCAATTTTGCTGCACATGATTTCATTATAGTATAAAAATATCCCACTGTGTAAGTATATCATATTTTCTTTATCAATTTATCTGTTGATGGATATGCTGATTCTGTATCTTGGATACTGTGAATATTCTGCAGTAAATACTTCTTGTATCAAACCAAGAAGCTTTTGCACAAGAAAGGAAAAAAATTAATAGAGACAACAAACAAAATGGGAGAAAAGACTTGCAAGCTACTGTTCCAACAAACAACTAATATCCAGAATATGTAAGTAATGAAGAAAACTCAATAGCAAAAAAGCAACAATTCAGGTAGGAAATGACATAGGATATCAACAGTTATTTCTCGAAAGAAGATAGAAATGGCCAACATACTTGTTTAGAAATACTTAATATTGCTAGCTATTAGGGAAATGCAAGTCAAAACCTCAATTAGACAGCATCTTACTCCCATTAGAATGGCTATTATCAAAAAGATCAGAAGGAAGAAATTCTGGTGAGGGCTGTAAAAAAAGGGGAACTCTTACGCTTTTAGTAGGAATGTGAATTACTGCCGCCACAATGGAAAAAAAGTATGGAGTTCCTTAACAAACTAGAAATAGGATTGAAAAATGACTCAACAATCCCAACACCAGATATATATTCAAAAGAAAGGAAATCAGTGTCAAAGAGATACCTGCAGTAATATACTAATTGTGGTTATTTAAAATCTTTATCAATAACTTCATTACTCAGATCATCTTTGAGTCTATTAATTTTTCTTTTGTATTTTCAGTAATATAGTTCTATGTCTTACTATAGCTGAGGTTTTGCTCAATTCCAGAATTATTTATGTAAAATTGTAGAATTATTGACCAATATTTTCTTCTTTTGTCCAGAATTCATACATATTAATCAGATATATTTTATTGGTCATATTCTACAGCCTTTTAAAAGTCATTGAAAGTCATGTCCACTTCCTCCCTGCGGGAGGTGTCGTCGCCTTCCAGGGGCGGCATCTGCTCCGTCACAGCTGCGGCCGTGTAGTCAGCAGTGGGGTCGTCTTCATCAATACCCAGGCCAAGCCTGATCATCCTGTAGATCCTGTTGGCGTGTGTCTGCGGGTCCTCCAGACTGAAGCTGGAGGAGAGGAGCGTGGTCTCGTAGAGCAGGATGACCAGGTCCTTCACGGACTTGTCGTTCTTGTCCGCCTCCGCCTTCTGCCTCAGGGTCTCGATGATGGAGTGGTCGGGGTTGACCTGCAGGTGCTTGTACTATGTTAATTGTGAGTTGTAACTTTTAACATTATTAATTGTCCTTTTTTGTCTGCTTTAATACTTTTGGGTTAAACATAATGTGGCTTCTTTATTCCCAATTCCCCCAAGAAACCTTTTATTTTAAGGAATACAGACTTCATGCATTTCATAAGTACAACTTTAGGAATATAGTGATTCTTCCCACCATACCCTCCCTCCCACCAACTCTCCCACCCCTCCTCCTCCTCTTTTCCATTCCCAGTCCCATTCTCCGTTAAGATCCATTTTTGATTAACTTTATACACAGAAGACCAAATCTATACTAAGTAAAGAGTTCAACAATTTGCACAGAAGACAAAATACAAAAAAATAAAACAAAGCATAAAAAAAACCTGTTCCTCAAAAATTGAGATAGGGCTGTTCAAGTCATTGCATCTTGAAGTTAATTTCACTTCTTTTTTTTTTTAGAAACTTAATTAACTTTAAAGAAGTACCCAAGAATGATGCATCTTTTGCAAGCACTTAGACATAATTATAATACAACTCTTTGAGTACAGAGGTCCTGCATGGGAAGTAAGTGCTCAGTGACTATTGTTAATTTAACAATTAACACTCTTATGTATGATGTCAGTGATCACCCGAGCCCTTGACATGAGCTGCCTAGGCTATGGAAGCCTTTTAAATCCACAAGCTACATGAGTACTTAGACAAGGCCATAAGGAAATTGGAAGCTCTCTCCTCCTTTCAGAGAAAAGTACCTCTTTCTTTGATGACCACTGCTTTCCACTGGGGTCTCTCCAGGTCCTTCATGTAGGAATTTTTTTGCCATAGTGTCTTGGTTTTCTATGCCTGAAATTCTCTGGTGGGCTTTTCAGCCCACCAGAAATCCTTAAGAGACCAGGAAACCTTAAGGGCTGATTCTGAGGTCAGACTTACTTAAAGCAATTGTCATTCTATGAGTCTGCTGTGTGGACTGCTTCCCATGTTGGAGCATTCACTCCTTTTTAATTCTATTTATTATTATTACCAGACCCTTAATCCTATCCATATGACCACTTTAACACTTAAAATTGTATTTTTTCCACTCAGCTTAAAGGGATTTGGGGTCCCATGGCAAGTTTTTATGCTGTACCCTTAGAAATAAATAAGTAGGGAAGTATATAGAATCATATAGCTTTACATCATACACTTCATAATTACAACTTTTGGAACATGGTGATTCTTCCCACTCTGTCCACCATCCCACCCATACTCCCAAATCCTCTTCCATCTCCCCCTCTCTTATTTCTACTCTTATTATTATTTTTTTTTTTGACAGGCAGAGTGGACAGTGAGAGAGAGACAGAGAGAAAGGTCTTCCTTTTGCCATTGGTTCACCCTCCAATGGCCGCCGCGGTAGCGCGCTACGGCCGGCGCACCGCGCTGATCCGAAGCCAGGAGCCAGGTGCTTCTCCTGGTCTCCCATGGGGTGCAGGGCCCAAGGACTTGGGCCATCCTCCACTGCACTCCCTGGCCACAGCAGAGAGCTGGCCTGGAAGAGGGGCAACCGGGACAGGATCGGTGCCCCGACCGGGACTAGAACCCGGTGTGCCGGCGCCGCAAGGCGGAGGATTAGCCTAGTGAGCCGCGGCGCCGGCCTCTGCTCTTATTTTTTATTCCCCCTCTTGTTTTTTACTAAGATCTGTTTTCAATTGACTTTATACACATATGTTTAATTCTGTCTTAAGTAAATGGTTCAACAAATAGTATGAGGAAAAAAACCTGTTCCTTGAAAAGTTCAAGTCATTGCTTCCCAAAGTGTCAATTTCACTTCTACAGATTGCCTTTTAAGTACTCTATTAGTTATCAAAGGTCAGAGAGAACATGTGGTATTTGTCCATTTGGGACTGGCTTATTTCACTAAGTATGATGATTTCCAGAGTCACCCATTTTGTTGTAAATGAGCAGATTATATATTTTTTTACCACTGTGTAGTTATTACATAGTATACATATTCCATAATTCTTTATCCAGCCTTCAGTTGATGGGCATTTGTGTTGAATCCATGTTTTAGCTATTGTGAATTGAGCTGCAATAAACACAGGGTGCAGATAACATTTTCATATGCTGATTTAATTTCCCTTGGGTACATTCCCAGGAGTGGGATGGCTGGGTCATATATTAGATTTATTTTCAGATTCCTGAGGTATCTCTATACTGTTTTCCATAGAGGCTTTACCAGTTTAGATTCCCACCAACCATGGATTAGTGTACAATTCCACACATTCCCCCACCACCTTCCAGCATTTGTTGTTTTTTGATTTCTGTATGAAAGCCATTCTAACTGGGGTGAGGTGAAACCTCATTGTGGTTTTGATTTGCATTTCCCTGACAGCTGGTGATCCTGAATATCTTTTTGTGTGTGTCTGATGGCCATTTTGATTTCCTCTTTTGAAAAGTATTTGTTTAAGTCCTTTATCCATTTCTTGATTGGCCTTCCTGAAATGTCCAAATCATTGCCAGTCACTCATCCATTCAGCGCTTGAATATTTGTCCTCGATAATTCATGTGTTGGATCCTCAGGGTCCTATCTAAGTTATATTTGGAGGTAGGAGTTTTGGCAATCGACTGAGTCATGTAGTTCATTAATTAATGGGTTACGGGTGTTGGCTTTGTTATAAAAGCAAGTTCTCTTTGGCTTGCTTGTTCTGTCAACCTGTGATGCCTTCTGCCATGTCATGCACCAAGAAGGTGCTCACTAGATGCCAACCAAATGCCAGTCCCTTGCTCCTGGACTTCCCAGTCTATAGAGCTGTGAGCTCAATGAGTCCCTCTTGTTAGTTACTCAATTTCAGGTATTCTGTGTAGCAACAGAAAATGAATTAAGACAAATGCCTGCTTCTCTTTGTTGAGGACCTGCTAGTATATTTTTCAGCTTCCCTAAATGCTGATTTCTAATTTGAATGAAGCCTACTTTTAACAGGAGCAAAGTATTCTAACATGTTGGCAGCAGTGTGATTTTGTGATTGCCTCTTACCAATCAGTGTCAGCTAGTAAGGAACTTTCTGTCAGGTTTATTAAAAAACATTTGCTAAGTTAAAGAAATATACATTCAATTTATGTTGAGGAAAATAATGTAGAAGTATGAATAAATTATGAAAATATGCTAAAACACAGGCAGTACATTGGAATAGCAGATGCAGGCTTGTTTTGTGAATTATGATGTTATTCTCGAGTTATGTATGATTTTATTCTCAAGCTGTTCATCGCATCTTTTCTCCTATTTCATTTGATTTGAAAGCATATTTTTCTGAGTTGGGATTGGTTTGTGCTCTAAAATTAGAGGCAGCAGGATGAAATGAGAAGAACATGGATTTTGCTGTAAAAATGATTTGGGACTGAATTTCTTTGCCACTTTATAATTGTGACCTTGGAAGAATTACAGTTTCTTTGAGCCTTGGCTTTCTTCAAAGTTAAATGAGGATACTAATAGTTACTATGCAGTATTTTTAATATTATTAAGTAAAATAATACATTTAAGACATTACTTAACTCAATAAATAGTAATTATTACAGTGTTTAATTAATACATATAATGCCCATCATATGATGAACCTCATTATACAGGTAAATGCATTACTTGTATATGTAAACAGAAGATTTCCTAAGGTAAGCATTTTATCTGAGAGATCACATGGCTGAAAACTGTCATCTAGACCTAATTCAAATGTGCAGAGATTACATGAGATGAGTTGATATGTATACACGCACAAAGGACAGAAATTAGTCTATTTCAAGGTGTCAGATGTAAAAATAAGTTTCTTTCTAGTTTGTGTCTGCTTTGGGAGCTTTGTTTCTAGCAAAGAAAGGAAGGGCAATATTTTGGCACACTTGGATGGAGCCACCATAGTCTAGGATCTGAAATAAAGATTTAGAGCTTAATGACAAAAAATGCATTAATAAAGAGAAGCAAACATTTGTGTATCTTTGTTTCCTAATTCTTTAACATTTAGCTGTGACTGTGCATGGTATATAAAATAAATTATTCAATAGTATTCATAAATGAGAATTTATCATTTTACATGGAATGTATTTGCGATGGTTCCTACAAAGGAAAGCAAAAAATTCTGTTACAGTATATGTGGATATGTGGTGATGGTTTAAAAGTTAGCTCATTCTCCATCCTGATCACAAGGGGAGGAGGGATCAAATGACAGACGAGGATCTTGAAATTTCCATGGTTCTTGTCACAGGGGAATTTTGTTTGCAAAATTACAGGGAGGCCCATAACAGGAACCCATACAGTCTCAGCAAATACAGGATTTGTCTACTTGTAGCCATGATTGTCTCTGATAAGAACAAATTTGAAGGGAAGGAAGGTAAGAAAGTGAGTCTTGCAGTTTGTATAAGGATTACACCAATTAACTGAGCTCCTTTAGCCAGTCACTTTAAGCACCAAGTGGGGCATAATGTAGTTAGAAGGTGAGTGCTACATAAACATACCTTATTGCAATTACAATTTAATTTATTTGTAATAGTTTTTAAATGTCACAGACATTTAAATGTTTAATTTCATTTTTCTAGATGAGCATAATTTTGAAAATATCCTTCCTGAGGTAAAGGACAGGGGAAGATCCCTTTTGCAGTGTCTAACCCCAGAATCTTTTGTCATGAGCAGTGTAAGCTGATGTTATCAGAGGGGCTATGTGATGGTTACAGAAGTCATTTTTAAAAGACATTGCTAAGGAGACAGTATAAGCAGTTGTTAGAGAATGACTATAAATTTTAACTTAAAAACTACCTACTTTAACAACAGAAGCTGAGAGTGGACAGCTCTACTTATTTATCTAATGGGCAGGAAATGTTTTTCTTTCCTCCTCCTACAAAAGTCCATTGGTGAAGCAATATTCAATTTCACATGTTTAATGGTAACCCATTTTACATCACCTAAAAGCATGGAAGTCATGTAACATTCCAAAATCAGAGTCGATAGGAGCAAATAAACTTAAATTGCTTCTGAATATAGATGGTGTCAATAAATGTGAAAATCATAATATTATATGTTATCTATTATTTTTGCTGTCGCTGTCTTCTTTGGAGGTGAGAAGGGAAATGGCAACACCTTTTAAAATCTCTGGAGAAACTCTTTTCTACCTAATGTCATTCACATGCCAAAGGATAGGGTGGTGTCACAGCTGCTTCATCCTGTACTTTGTGACATATGAGTCATCAGATGATGACTTCACGCACTGTCAGATTCACCAAACTGCAGCGGAGAATGGCTGGGCTTTGGCCCCGGTATTTCGGTTCTCTTGTTGATATCATGTAGCAGTGAGAACTTGTGATGACTACAGGTAGCCTAGGTATACTTAAAAATGAAGCCCTCGATTTTTATAAATCTGAATTATAGTCTTGGCTCACTGAGATTTTACTGTGTGGATAGCCTTGCAAACCACTCAACCTCTCCAACGTTTGTTTTCTCAGCTGCAAACTGGAGATGATTAAGGACTAACAAAAATAATAGCAACAAAAGCAATAGTAACATATTTTATTATTCCTCTATTTTACTATTGGTCTGAAAATTAAATAAAATGACTGATATAAAATACTTAGCATGCAGTGTAGAATATCTGATCACCAAAAAGTATTAGTTATTGTTACAGAGTCTTCAGAAAGTTCATAGAGAACCCGTATTGTGAAAGAAACTATGCATGGATCTCAAAATATTTTTTTCATCAAAATAATCTTATTTGGAAATTTAATTTTCCAGGAACTTTTGAAGTATCCTTGCATTGGCAGAATAGTTTTTCTTTTCATGTCAGTTGCTACTGAGCAATAGTTCAATTTGAATACAATTCATAATGTATTTTAACATGTTGAGTATCAGGAAATAATTAATATATCAGGAAATAATTTCAATGTCAATATTTACATATTATATTGGTTCTGATTTTGATGTTGATTTGTTAATATTTCTGTGTCAGATGTTATTTTCTTTTCTGTTCTGAGATTATAATACTGTCACAAGAATAATATATGACAGCTAAGCACATTTGTCCTTTCCACCGATATTTGTCATTGAGCTTCTAATAAATTTTCTTTCATGTTTCATTAATATGTATCATAATTGATTTATCACCTCTGGGAAAGAAATAGAATGTGATCTTACTGTGCTGGCAATCTAACACATATTTCTCTTCTGGCATTGGGGTGCTTTTTATTTTCAATGTGGATGAAATAGAGTTTGGAATAAAATCTAACAATTTAAACACTGAGCTATCAATTTGCCTTGCACACTGGTTGGTCCACACATTAATGTGGCAGACACTCTTGGTTGGGACCCAATCTTCTTCTACCCTTTCCTCTTCAGTGACCTTCTAATGACTGGTCCAAGGGTGGTTACTTGAATTCATATGGATTCTAGTAAAACAGAAGTAAGTTAAAACAGACAGAAATCACTGCAGGGACTTCCTGGGAAAGCTTTGCAAACTGGACATACTCCATTAGTATTATCCTTTGGATTTTGTCCTTTTCTTTTCTGTCTGCCTATAAAATAAGTAAAATGCCTAGAAGTAGTTGGTTAGAGTTGTGTTATGTCAATGGCATCAGTTATGCATCATTTACCCTTTGGACATCTTAGTAGACTAATGCTAATGCCAATGTATATACACATATACAGAAACCAAATTCTTAGTTTATGTTCATAAAATAACCTAGATTAGAAATTTTAAAAATATTTGCTTATAATGCAGACCCTGGGAAGCAGCAGAGATTGTCAAGTGATTTGGTTTCTGCTACCTGCATGGGAGACCTAGATTGAATCCTGGTTCCCAGCTTCAGCTAGGCCTAGTCATTACATACATTTGGAGAATGAGCTAGCATATAGAAACTCTTTCTCCACCCCCCCAACTCTAACTCTCAAATAAATAAATTTTTAAAAATTAAAAGACGTTGAGTAACAATAATTGTACATTTTTATGGGATGCAATGCATAGTGTTGAAATCAGGGCAACCAGTATCTCCCTACCCTTTCCCATCATGCTTTGTGGTTGGAACTTGGAACTCCTCCCTCCTATTTGCTCAGAAAACAATAAGTGAGAATCATTGCCATCCTATTGTACAGTGTAAAAATAGGAACTTACTCCTATTTAATTCTGATTTGTATCCTTTATCTGACCTCCTTCTATCTCCTTTACCCATTCTCTTGGGGTTGCTATTCTAAGGGCACACTGAGCTTTATGAGGGAGAATATGTGGCATTTCCCTTTCTGTTTAGGACTAATTCTTATTAAAACTGAGCGTTACCTCAAATATGTCTTTCTTCAATAGAGTTTCTTGTCAATAACATGGCACTAAAGCATTTCCTTTCCAATTTGGAAAGAGACAACCTGAAGAGTGACTTGATATTTTTATAATGACTAAGTAAACAAATTTATAGTTATGTTTCTAAGTGGTCTACTTAAACTATTCATGCTGAGAATTCTTTATAACTGATTACATCTGACATGTATTACAAAACCTCTATTTTAAAAAATTGTGTTAAAATTTATTGACATAATGAATTTCTTATATTAGCTTTATGTGATAATAAATGATATCACACACACATGCATGCACACAAGCATATAGGCAACAGTCATTCTATTTCTGTGGCCTGATTGTGCATTTGTGGGGTAACTTCTGAGCCTCTGCTACCACATTTCTATAGTAGAGACAATAAAATACACATTTCAATTTCTTGTGGAAGTTAGCTAAATTAACCATCTGAAAAAAATTTTTGGCTTATAGTAAATGGTTAATAATTTTTTGCTTTTGGCAATTGTAATATGATGATAATGATCATAATGGCTGATCCACTCATTAATTCATGACTATATGCAGGACCCTACTCTTGAATTTAATTCTCCAAAACATGTAGCAAGTCACCTAAATCTGTGCTTTATTTCCTACTATGGTGTGTGTGTTTGTCCCTTTCAAAACTCATATAGAAACAATAATCACAAATATGAGATATTAAGAGGTGTCTCCGGGGCTGGCGCCGTGGCTCACTTGGTTAATCCTCCACCTGGGGCACCGGCATCCCATATGGGCGCTGGGTTCTAGTCCCGGCTCCTTCTCTTCCAGTCCATCTCTCTGCTGTGGCCCGGGAGGCAGTGGAGGATGGCCCAAGTCCTTGGGCCCCTGCACCTGCATGGGAGACCGGGAGGAAGCACCTGGCTCCTGGCTTTGATTGGCGCAGTGCCAGCCGTAGCGGCCATTTTGGGGGGTGAACCAATGGAAGGAAGACCTTTCTCTCTGTCTCTCTCTCTCACTGTCTCTCATCATGTGATGCCTTGTGCTACCTCAGGATATCATCAGAGAGAAGACAATTTCCATACCTGCCCCACAAACCTTGAGCTGGAACAGTGATCCCAAATCATTCTCTTTTCTTTATTATCCTATCTATGGCATGATGTTATTAGCAACTGAAAGTGGTCTAAGACATTTCCTCATCTCTGAAGTGGGTCTACAACCTTGTGGGGGTAGATAATGAATGTTGATGAGTGGAGGCTAGGAGGAGGCCAGGAATGGGAACAATAAAAGGAGTTGAGATGAAAAAATTAGGGGAAGCTTGATGTGGTTCATTTTTGTTTTGCAAATTTATAATTAATAATAAAAAGGAATTTTAAATCTAAATTAGTCCATGTGGCTGTGAGTACCATGTCAGACAAGGCCAGTCTGCAGCATTGCAACATTCTAATTTACTAAAATTCATCCGCAAAATAAGATTATAATTGGAAAAATGTTTTTAAACCCATGATATTCATTCATTCTCAGTGGTTTTCTGCTTTCAGGGAATATCTGACATGCTGAATATTATTAGATTGAGATAGCATTATTTATCCAAAAGTTTCATATTTGCATGTTCTACTGATGAGTAGATACTTTCCTAATAAAATCTGTTTGTGGCTTTATATAATATTTTAAAATATTTTAAAACCTGGGTATTACACAGAAGCCCAGAGCAATAAGAATGAAAGGTAAATAATGAAAAATAGATTTTTCTATCCTGTATGTACATTAGAATCACTGAGTATTGGGGCTCCTTTGAACAAAGTCCTGGAAGTGTATTGGTGATTCTACATGATTTAAATAGGCATTCTGGGTAAGGAGCACTACCTAAAAACTTTAGGGTAGAATGACATGACAATAATCCTCACAGCATCCCAGGAATGAGAATTTTGTGTTCTTATTCACCTTTTAGTCATGTTTATCAACTCTCAGCATGCACAGAATTCCCTTAGGGGCATAGAGGCCTACTAGTGTTTCTGACGCAGAAGAGGCTTGGATTACATGTGTAGAAGCACTGCTTTAGACAACAGACAAGAATTTATGTAAACTTATAGAGCTTGGGCTGAAATATGAAATATAAAGTAAAAGAGCTTAGACCTGTAAAATGCTATATTAGTGTGACATGTTTAATATTAGTTAGAATTCCTTGGTAAGTGAGTTTGAATTGAGTGCAGTGTTGGATGAGAGGATGGTGACAATGTGGTTGATAGTTGTAGAGATGCATATGAATATGATCAGGAAGGAAATAATGGTCATCATCTACTTCTCTATTTTGAGTAATGATGGGTGGTGACATGATCCCTCTTCCTACTGTGACTATAGAAATTCGGACAGGAAGGAAAGGCTGTGGGCCACTGCTATGAAGTTTTTGGCTTCTGGTTCTTCTCGGTTGTTATTTATCATGCTGGTATACTTAAATGGCCCAATCCTGATTTTAGCTTTTGGAGACCTAGCAACCTTATTTTATCTGAAAGAATATGAAATTATTGATTGTTTTATTTTATTTTATTACTTTTGACAGAAATTATTAGACAGTGAGAGAAGAGACAGAGAGAAATGTCTTCCTTCTGTTGGTTCACCTCCAAAATGTCCGCTACGGTCAGCGCTGCGCCGAACCGAAGCCAGGAGCCAGGCGCCTCCTCCTGGTCTCCCATGGGGGTGCAGGGCCCAAGCACTTGGACCATCCTCCATTGCCTTCCTGGGCCACAGCAGAGAGCTGGACTGGAAGAGGAGCAACGGGGACAGAATCTGGCACCCCAACTGGGACTAGAACCTGCCGGCCCCGCAGGTGGAGCCATAGCACTGGCCTAATTGTTTTATTTTTGTTAACTAAATCAATAGATACCAGTGAAAAATGCCAATTTATTAATTAATTCACAATAGGAAATTATTAGTAAATAGAGGATAATACTCAGGTACCACTGATTAATGCATTTAATTCCAATAGACCTATGTATGTGAGAAACAAAACCATAATCCAAAGTAGATATTAGGCATGAAATTAGAAAAAGGAGACCATTTGGAATATTTGAACTTTAATGCCAGACTAAAAAAAAAAAAAGAGGTAGAAACATACATACCACATGAAGATGGTTTTAGAGTGCACCAGAACACTTGCCATCTGTGCTTGTTTTCCTGTTGCTCTTGGATGGTTGTAAGGATGGACATGGTCAAAATTTCCTTCTATGACTTTCTTTCAATTATCTTTCCCTGGCTAAATAACCCTCTTTTAAACACGTGCACTTTTTAGATAAGGTAAAGCATTCAATTGGATTTTCATCTATTAGCACTGGCTCATTGAGGCTACAGAAAATCGACATTCTCAGTTTTCTATAGGTGATAATAAATGCAGATTTATTATGAATTTAAGGAAGGAATAATTCTGTAACTAAAATCAGTCAATTGTGGAGTATACTTCAGGATACAACAGTAAGCCAGCCTAGTAGTTGTACGCAGGCATATAAAATAAAATTGATGGGGTTTGTGAGCTAGAAGATCACGCCTTCACCACGCCCCTGTGTGACCTCATGCCCCTACCTGGCCACACTTGTGCGCCCACTGGCCAATCAGGTTAATTAACCACTCTCCTTTGAACGTGAATTAAA